>NW_025110146.1:118945-363219 GCF_011392965.1 Frieseomelitta varia
GGTCTGCTCGTTCTCCGGATTTGAATCCATTAGATTTTCATTTGTGGGGACATTTAAAATCTATCGTATACGCAACATCGATTGAAAATACTGAAATACTACGAAATAGAACAGAGCAAGGCTTCCGACAAATTCGAGAAACACCAGGAATGATAGAGAGAGTAACCAGATGAATGACAAGACGCGCGCAGGCTTGTCTTTCAAATGCAAGCTGGTCATTTCGACCAGCATCTTTTGTAAAAGTAATTAAAACAGTAAATTCATTATATCTCATAAACGAAGACAATAATATATGGGACATATATTTATATGACTCTTTTTCATTATTTTTACGCGTACAGTCAGCTCCCGAAGTAGGTCCCACAAGTTACGAAACACCCTGTATAGAGAGAAAAAGAGAGGAACGCGTAATGGTAGAGTAAAAGAGACGATGGGGGGAGGAACGAGTTGACGCACGCCAAGGGGACAAGGGACGTCCAGAGGGGCGAGTTATTTCGGTGCGTGTATCGAAATCAAAATGCAACAAGTGACACATGCGTGTCTCTACTGTCGTGGTCGGAAACATTGCTTAAAATCTCGTCGTTGCTCTCCTCTCAATCGTTTCTCTCTCTCTCTCTCACACACGCACGCACGCACGCACGCACACACTTCCTCCCCTTTCTCTCTGCCTCCTCGTCTTGTACGGCTCGTGCAGCGAACATACACTTCTAACTTTAGATTGTTTGCTATCGGTCTTCAAACATATGACGGACCTTCGGGGTCTGGTCTGCTCCAAGAGGCGGCGACAGGCACCGGTGCGAGGCATTTTTGGAGAGATTTCGTGGAACATATATATACGCTTTTGGTTATCCTCGGTCGCACCTAATTCACCACGTGTAAACGAACGAAAAAATAAATATCTGGAGCTTGCGGGGGAACGACGGGATTGTTGCAGTGTCGCGGAAGATCATAGTTCACGGACAGACGCGCGTTTGAGTTCCCAAACACTGAAATCTAACCATCTGACCATCCACCTGGTCCTCCACAGTTTCGATCCTCTTGGCTTCGTTTCCTAAGTTCAACGCTGAATTTTTAGAAAATTCGACGACTTGCTTTCACTTTTATTAATTTCGTTTGTCAGAAGATGGTGTACAGATACTTTGATTCTCGAAAATTGTTAAACTTTGCTTGCCATTTTTTCTTTTTTTTTTTTAATCATTTTTCTACGAAACCTCGAGTATCAAGGGACAAAAATTCAAGAAATGCGAACGTGTCAGCGCTATCAAACGTAAGAAAATTCATTTATTTATATTATTTATATAATAAAATTTTATATAATTCATATATATATAAATGCGATCGTCTCAGCTATCAAACGTAAGAAAATTTATTTATTTATATTATTTATATAATAAAATTTTATATAATTCATATATATATAAATGCGATCGTCTCAGCTATCAAACGTAAGAAAATTTATTTATTTATATTATTTATATAATAAAATTTTATATAATTCATATATATATAAATGCGATCGTCTCAGCTATCAAACGTAAGAAAATTTATTTATTTATATTATTCATATAATAAAATTTTATATAATTCATATATATATATATATATATAGATTATATATAATTAATTATAAAAATATTATTATTATCATTTTTTACGAAACCTTGAGTATCAAGGGACAAAAATTCAAGAAATGCGAACGTGTCAGCTACCAAACGTAAGAAAATTTATTTATTTATATTATTTATATAATAAAATTTTATATAATTTATATATATATTTTATTATATATTATTATTATTATATATAATTACATATATATATATATATATAATAAGTAGTATTTTTATCTTTATTTTAAATAAAAATACTACTTATTATAAGTATGAATATATATATATATATAAATTATATTTATATAAATAATATAATATATATATATATATATATATATATATATATATATATAAAAGAGAAGAAGAAAATGAAGAGTTCGCTGTCGAAAAAGAGAGAGGTTTCTCACTTTGGTAGGACGAAAATATGACAAACACGTAGATGCGATAGCGCCGGAAGCGGCCAGTTGTCTAACAATAATGTACTGGAGTACGAAGCGAGTTCGTGAATGAACGGGACGGGGAACCGACCAGGCGTGGCACGATCGCCTATCGTCTACACGGCCGGCATACTGCATACGAAATGCCTCGTTCACGCTAACTGTGCCTCCGCTTCTCGGAACATCATTTCGGAACGCCGGAGAACACTTCCCGCGGGAATTAATTCCGCCGCGCGCGAGTTGGCGCCGTCTCTTATCCTCCTCCTCCTCCTCCTCCTCCTCCTCCTCCTCCTCCTCCTCCTTCTCCTCCTCCTCCCTCTATCCGCGAGTACTCTTCTTCCTCGTAAGTTACTTTAATACAGAGATCGGTAATTAACATAGCCATCGTCCAGTTTATCTTCTCCTTCTTGTCAGTCGTTTTTCTATGTTCCCCGAGTAACATTTTGTAGAGAAACGTAAGTTGCTCGCAGGAGTGTTCGAAACGGCGAGAGGAACCTCTTATATATACGCGTGTTACGTAGCTGCAATCTAGAATGTACGTGCATACATTCAGTGGAAGTTGTTATATTATTCGTGTATACTGAGTTTCCAAAATACGATCGTAAAGATCTCTCGTTGCAGTGTTCAATCAAATTTCGAAATGTTTCACGCGACACATAATGCGCGAACTCTTCTACTACAAATGTCTACGTATTTTCTATGAGAAAACAATTCGTTTGGAACTAGCTAGTACGAGAACTAGCTGACTCGTTCGAAACATAAAATTCGATCTCATGCTGATCAAACAAATAAAATGAAAGATAGTATTGACGCCAGAATTTTTCACGTCAAAGAACGATGTTGACTAGAGCAATGTCGATAGACCGAAGAAGAAGAAGAAGAAGAAGAGCGACGTATCGAAACGAAAAATGATGCGAGACACGGAAAATTGAAGCTGTTTCTCGCGATCCACCGAGCTCGACATCACGATCTCACACCTGAGCAGGAGAGCGTGCCTTTCGTGTCGCGCGGTAACAGATCGTTTCCGGTCGGCGCGTAGAGCCTCGGCGTACCGCCGCGCCGGAAGAATTATTCAATGGCGTACTCGCTAACTACGACTACTCGATAGATCGTTTTGCGACCATCTACCAACGGGCGAATTAAGCCTGTGGCCCTCCGTTTCTCTCGAGATATCTCCCCCATCTATCCGTGAGCGAAACGGTTTACCTCTTTCCCGATATCGATTCGATTTCTGTCGAACGTACCGCCGTATCAAAAATAATTTTCCAATATATTAGAAAATATATATATAAAATATAATATATATATTATATATAAAAATATATATATAAATTGTCCAATATATTAAGAAATATATATATAAAATATAATATATATATATATATATATATTATATATAAAAATATATGTATATAAATTTTCCAATGTATTAAAATATATAAAATAAAATATATATATATATTTATTATAAAATATATAAAATAAAATATATATATATATATTTTAATATATATTAATGTATTAAAATAATTCTCGTCGAGGGAAGTTATTGTCGCGGAGATCTTTCTCCCTTTTTTTTTTAATTTTCAAGATGAAACGTGAAATTTATGATCTTCATCTTTCGTGTTACATTTAGCTATGTTAGATCTCGTGGTCTAAAAGTTCCAAAAAAAATTTCCGAAGTATATTAGAAAAATTTCGTAAAATATTATATATATATATATATATATAATATTTTATACGTATATTTTCTAATATTGGAAAATTTATATATATATATATTTTTATGTATAATATATACATATATAATATTTTATATATATATTTTCTAAAATATTGGAAAATTTGTATATATATATATTTTTATGTATAATATATATATCATATTTTATATATATATTTTCTAATATATTGGAAAATTTATATATATATATATATTTTTATGTATAATATATATATATATATTATTTTATATATTTTAATACATTGGAAAATTTATATACATATATTTTTATAAATTATATATATATATATATATATATATATAATATTTTATATATATTTTTTCTAATATATTGGAAAATTTATATATATATATTTTTATGTATAATATATATATATATATATATATATGTGTGTGTGTGTGTGTGCATGTAAATACAAAAAGCAGCTACTTTTTAGAGATCTTAGAGACTTTGTAAACTTAGGTTTCGAGATTTCGTGGGTTTCAATACATCTCGTGAAAAAATGCAAAAGAAGTCTCCGATGCTGAAAGAAGATAAAAGGAAGAGTTCCATGTTCCACGCGATGAAAGAATTCCACGGTACCCGGTGGTAACAATGGCCGCGGATAATTAATATTAATATATTAAACACTCCGCTTTTTGTGACGCTCTATAGCTCCCGGTTCCACGTAGGTACACGTGAAACAGCGGCGTGAAAGATTGAATGAAATACATAGGTACACGAGGCGATAGTGCATCGATCCTCGTCTAACCGCTCGTGCTCCCATTCATGGGAGGTACAGAGGCCTCGGAAAGCCAGCTCGTTTCTAGCACGACGTTTCTTTCACTCGTGAATAGAAATGGAATGACCATTAAGCCAGTCGCGAAATTCTCAAGCAAGGAAACAGCCCAGAAAGAACCGAGCTTCCGGGCAGGTTCACCGCGATAACATTTACCGCGTGTACACACACTGATACCGGTTGCGCGCGGCGTGTGTAATAATGTTGTTCGAGTAAACGGAGACTTTCTAATCTCGTCGAGTGTCGTTATTGTCCCGCGTCCCATTTCTGTCGATCGTTGGATCGTAAAAGTCGAAGAAACGTTCTTCATCTGGTGAGATGGGGCCCCTCGGAAGTCAAACTGATCGACTCCGTCCATTTCGTTACACAAGTGACAAGGATTACCGTTTAATTCTCAAAGAAGGGGATGTGACTTATTATTGTTGTGAGAGCATGCAATGATAAGTTCTAAGATGAATTTAAAAAAATGATATAAGATGGGGCTGGATCGAGTTCATTTATCAAAGACATTTTGATGGAGTAATGTTACGCAACATTTGAAAATCGCGTATAGAGTAACAGGGACGTACTTCGCCGAGTCGACAAAATCTACGTTTTGCCAAAAAACGTTCACAATCGAGCACTCGCTAAATTAAAAAATATTAATAAGTAAATGCGTGTAAATATATATATATTTTTTTATATATAATATTTTATATTTTAAATATATAAAAAAGTTTGCCAGAGTATATTAGAAAAATTCCGTGCTATATATCTATCTTATATATATATATATATATATATATATATATATATATATATATATATATATATATAAAACATAGATAAATATAACACAAAACGAAAGATGAAAATTATAAATTTAATATATATATATATATACATGTGTACTGTCTCTATTAAAAAAATCGATTGAACCTCTTGCGCTAGTAACTGATTCGCGGACCATAACGAGTGACCAAACCGTATAAAATAATTCGTCTTCTTTTTGAATTCATCGGTATATCACTGGACAGGAATTACTAAGAAGTAATAAATTTATTATTTGTATCTCAATATATATATATGTATATACTTAAAACTGAGAAAATATTACAAATTTTTGGCCAAATACGTCTCAAATATATCCTAGAGAACCCTAGGACAGAACCTGACCACGTCGCGTCTTCCTCGCACGATCGTCAAGTAGAGAATAAAATGAAACCTGTAAATAATTCTCACGAAAAGGACGGTGAAAGATCGTTAAAATCGGTCGAGCGGGCATTTCGGTCTACTTCCTTGGAACGGGAGTCAAAAGACTCGTAGCTGTTCACGTGGTGGCGTGCACGAAGCTGACACGTGTGTGTCCCCTTGGCTAATGTAAGTATACCGTCGAAGGACCTCGAGGACTATATGGGCGAAGAAGAAGAAGAAGAAGAAACGCGTGGTCACAGGGAACACAACAAGGTGGAGCAAGAGGCGGAGGACGAGGAGGTGATGAAGGAGGAGGACGCACGGAGGGAGTTCGCAGAGTTCTGGCTGGGTGAGCACACGTCCGGTCATTATCGGAGCTTATCTACATGAGCACACCTCAAACGTACCCAACCAAACCTACTACGTACGTAGCGAGAGACTCGCGGTGTGCCATTGTGTTCCCCCGTGTTTATAAAGCACGTCCCTGTGTCTCTCTTTGCTCCGAGTGAAAAAAAAAAAAAAAATCGTCGATATTTCAAACTGTCATAACAAAAAGTCAGAGAGAAAAAAAAAAAAAAAAAAGAAAGGAAAAAAATCACAAAACGGATCCGCCGATCCTCGGTAAATCTGTATCCGAACCTACCGACAATCACTGAGGCTCGCGCAGAATCAGGAATGAATCGTTCATCTTTGGGAGATTCAAGAATTGCATCGACTTACCTGCAACAAAAAAAAGAAAAACACTTAATTAGAAACGATCGTTGCTCAGCAACGTTTATAATGTGGTTATTAATTGTTTCGTTCGCGGATGAGGTCGAACGTTCCGCAGGGGTAAAGAGGATTTCCTAAGATTTCCACGGTTGCATCGCACACGTTCGTTGCGTCCACGCGATCGTTTCGGTAACACCACTGACACAACTGTTGCGTTTTTAGCTTTCTTGCGCGGCGACGAACAACTCGACGAAAGGAAACACTATTTGAAGAAGATAATCTCACGAATCCTCCATAAAGGATCACTCTTCTTTCTCTCTCTTTTTTTTTTGAATTTTATCGCTGCAACGAGTTCGTGAATCTACACAACGAGAAATTATTTCTGAAACAAAGATCCCCCCCCTCGTTTAGCGAGACAATTTCAGGCACGAGGTGGCCGTATTTTGATAGAAGCGACAGTTTCAAGGCTTGGGAAATAAAACGCCGAGGAACATCAAAGAGGGCGTCCACTTCCAGCCAATTTTCTACCAAACGTTCCATCGTCGTCGTGCGTTCTTACGACTTTCCTGCTGAAGAGTTCAAAGAAAAAGGGGGGGAGGACAGAGCGGCGGAGAAAAAGGAGGGAAAGGCGGCAAGGGGGGAGGGAGGAGGAGGCAGCGTCTAATTTCGGCGGCGTCGAGACGCGCGCGGCCGCGTTTCGTCATCGTGATCGTCGGGTTACGTCGGCGTATCGCGAGCAAGTGGAACGACGACGGGTGAATCGTTTTCGAAGCACAGAGGTCAGCCACGACCTGCACGAAGAGGGCAGCAGCGAGAGGTGGAAGTACGCTCCGGTGCTCACGGTGTAGCGACGAGTCGAACCGAGCCCCAAGAGTCTCCAGACCAAACCGAGTCCGCGAGTCGTTGCTCGACCGATCGAATTTTCCAAAGACAAAGAACGAAAACGAGAATTTTATTGCGGAGGTGATATATTTTTCTTCTTTTCCTTCTTTTTTTTTTTTTTTTTGAGAATTTTAAGGTTCCAAAAATCTATATAGAATATATAATATTAAATTAATATTAATATAATATATAATTATTATTATATTATTGTAATATATAATATATAATATTTATATCAAATTATAATTTAATTAATTATATTAATTTAATTTTAAATTAAATTATTATAATATTATTGTAATATATAATATATAATATTTATATTAAATTATAATATTATTGTAATATATAACATATAATATTTATATTAAATTATAATATTATTGTAATATATAACATATAATATTTATATTAAATTATATTATTGTAATATATAATATGTAATATTTATATTAAATTATAATATTATTGTAATATGTAATAGATGATATATAATATATAACATACGGGGTGTCTCGTGACTCGTGGTCTATCGACTGGGAGGTGATTCTACTAATTTCACGCTAATGTGCCAAGAAAGAATAAAATTTTTTGATCAAAGCTCTCGTTTTCGAGAAAATTTCGAATTTGAATACTTGTCAATCTCACTTGTCATTTGTCATTTAAGCATCTTACAAAAATTGCACATGTTTTTAGTATCGCACGATTTTTTCTAATTTAATCTTCATATCATTAACATGACAGAAATTCTACTGTCTGTTTATTGAGTAAATAATTGTAACTAATTGGCGATCTTTTCCTTCCATATGTAAAACCTTCTATATGTAAATTCAGAAATTTAATTAATTATTCCAATTGAAAATTGTTATTTGCTCCAATCGAAAATTTGGCAACTAATGTATTAAATAGAGCTATGAACAAATTACGCGATTGAAATCGTCACTTGATTCAACGAAAGATCAATTACAATCACGATTGATCAATCTTCTACAAATGATACATCGCAAACTGGTAATTCTCAATTGTACGAAGAATTTCGATTATGAAAAAATTTTAATGAATCTCTCCCCTGGCCCCAATGTGCACTGGTCTGGTTTATCTTTCGAACGAGCCGGCATTGTAGTCGCCAAGCGGCAACGAAGCGATTGTTTTATCAGATGTAATCGCACCACACGAACAGCGTATGGGATTTTGGGTGGGATCGCGCGATTCTTGGGACTTGGGAGCAGTGGTAAGGCTGATCGTTCCTCGGATAACCATTCTCATATGAGAATCGTTCGGGAACGATAAAACGAAACCTTTTGTTGCGGCCATTTTGCGCTCATTGTACAGCGCCGATTTCAGAAACGCACGGTATGTGGTTCATTCATGCGATCATGAACGATGACGCTACGTTCCCGAGTGTAATATACCAGCATTTAGCTTCGAAGTTCCGTGGTCTTCGTTTCGGTAACTTTCGAAAATTATTTAACCGAAAAGATGAATCCCAATTAAGGATCCAATCAAGTTTACCACATTTCGAGATGTACGAGTTTAAAATTATATTTTTCTCCCATAAAACGCCACTATTTTTCTGTTTTACGATCGACTTCTGGCAAAATATTCGTAATTTGTGCACGCTGAAACAATCATGTTCAATCTCGAGAAATTAACATAACCTTCAACAGAAACTGTAACACAATCCTTATTCGACATCACCTTCGTTCAAATTAAATTATTCTGAATTCCGAATTATATTCTATTTGCCCAATGGCCCGAAGATATCAAAAACTGTGAAACCTGTCGACGTGCGGATAAATTTGATCGAAGAATTAAATTCTTAATTCATCGAAAAGGAACAAAGGTTCGAGAAAAAAATCGTTCTTCACGGACGAAGAAACGTCGCGGCAGACGTTTAGGAAAACGACGGCGAGGCTTGCACTCGGTGTACCTACTATACGGGTTACAAATTGCGCGAGAACGAGGAGTCGAAAGAGGGAGTCGACGAACGAATTCGTACTGGGTGGGACAATAAACGGGGTATTTTTATCTGCGATCGCGGTCGGCGTTGGTGAAAAATCGCCGGTGGCCGGCGGTGCGTGAACTTGGAACAAGGCAGAGGGGAACAAGAGCACACACGAGGCACAGGTAAAAGAGGTCGTCGTTGCGCGTTCCTGCGCAACCTCCACCAACGATGACTCCACCAACATGCTGAAACATGCGTGCACAATGTGTCGTACACAACGTTATCTGACACTGTCTTCCTCCTTTTCTAGAGGCGACTCAGCTATATATTTCGCTCATCAAGTTCGTCAGACAGAAAAAGAGAGAGAGAGAGAGAGAGAGGGGGGAGGGACACAGAGAGAGGCTCTCGACGTGGTTTAATTAACAATCGGTCTGGATGCTCGATCGACTGTACTTTGTTTGCTCGCTACTCTTGACGCTTTGATCCCTCTATATCTTTGGGATAGTTGAGACTGACAATGAGGCACAGAGTTTTAACCCTATCTCGCGATCCTTCGAGTTTTACATTGCACACAGTCTGGCGTACGAAAAGTATTTATAATATTCCGTGTCTAGTTTTGTTTGCAGAGTTTAATCACGCGCATTGAACGAAATTTGTTCTAAACTTGCGACACTTTTAAATTTGCAAACGAATCGAAAAAGAGCGCAATACGTTTTCTGAAGGAATATTCTCGCACTGCTATCTTTTAGTTAACTGACGAGTGAACAAGTGAATTTTAAGTGTTTATTGATTTATTATGAAAATAGAACTATTAGGATATTCATTTATTTATTTTGAAACAAGAATTCACTCCTGAACACTTCCTAATGCGATTATATGTTAGATTAGAGGCAAATTTATTTGAATTATATTACAGGTTTTGTAAATGCGGTACTTGATTTGCATGAACTTGTCCGGCAGACAACTAGTTTCTGTAAGTGGAATTTATATACAGTAGGATAATTCGCTCATTATCTATGATTTTATGCTCGTACAGGAACAAGTCACGTTCACGTGAGAACTCGCAAACGAGTCCACTTGTAATCTCTACTCAAAATTTCCATCAAGTTCTACCATAATTTTCTTAATCAAGGCAATAATAAAGATAATTCAAATTATATTTGAAGTATTATTTAATATTCCGTGTATTATTTAATCAAGCGTTATTTAATACACGATTTTTACAAAGAGTCCGCGAACTTACGTTAGAACACACTGGCGAAGTTCGAGATCATATATGCCATATAATAGAATTTCTTATTCTTGAAATTAAACTATCCTACAATTCTTGAAATTCTTACTCGTAAAGTTAAAACATCCTAATTGATTCATGAAATTAACATCACCCATCGCATCTCGTGCGTATGAAACACACAAGAAGAAATATTCTTTCGCTTTCTAACGGCGACTGTGAAAGGGGGGAATCAATTTTCCCATGGAAACGAGCGTGCACTCTAACGAGTATTTTAGCGGAACAAGTAGCAACCGACGAAGAAAATCAGTCTTAATCGTTTGTCCAACGATCGAGCGGCCCAACTTCCGGCGCCATCGATCATTCACAGCGTCTCGCGGACTCGAGGGGGAGGGCCGCCCTCCCCCTCCTTCGCCACTCTTATTTTCTCAACGAAGCAAACTCTTGAATGGTCTATCTCTCTCTCTCTCTCTCTCTCAGCACCGGTGCAGACTTAGCTGGCCGGTTTTTTTCCACGTTACATACGCCAAAGCGGCGGAAACAAGCGCGCGCGGCGAATTAAAAAGCTAATAGTGTCGGCGCTTGAACGGTGAATTGGATCGGCAGTGTGAAAAGGGAAACGGACCAGCACGCAACCCGTTCGCTCTCAATGAAATCACGCCGTTTGCGCAACGCCGGAGCGATTGCTCGCGCGTTCGCTCGCTCGGCGTAAAAACTGGAATTTCTTAGATAGGATTCAGATGGTTGAAAATGAACACGACTGACGAACGCGATTAACGCTAGAACCAGAGAGTGAAAACCGAAATATTTTGAGGTTTAGGTATTATACCCAGAGACTGCAACCGAAATATTGTGAGGTTTAGGTATTATACCGGTATTTGCTCCTATATTATCGTAATATAACCGCTATTTGGGAAATCGGTTTTAATCGGTATAAGACGATTTTTCATACGTATTTTATCGGTATTTGATGTCCATAACGGTAAAAATACCGAAATATGTACCAGTACGGTACCGCTTTACCGACGAAAACACATTTTTCATTTTCCACGTACAGTGACTCTTATTAATATTCGGACATCATGCTATTCAAAATATTGTTATGGATTTCGATTGTTTATAATAGTAAATTTGGATTAATTTTTTAATAATATAATAGAACATTCATTATAGTTTATAGTAACGTAAATTTTATTTATTTATTGCACATGCTTTTTCTTACTATCAAACAATAAACTAAACTATGTCGAAATGTAGCGTGGCAAAAATATTCGGACATTTGAAGAACTACAATATTTGAACCCGAAAATTGTTAACATAAACGATAATTAATATTTTGTTAGATAGCCCTTAACTTCAATAATATATCACAGACGTTTAGGCATATTTCCAGTAATTTTTTTTAAGTAATTTAGCGGAATATTCATCCATTCTACGATTAATCGTTGTTTTAACTCTTCAAAAATGCTTATGTATAATATATTCGATCAAGTATTGAGAATTATCTCTCGTTTTATGGCGAGAATTTTCAACATACTCGTGCAAGGATAATGTCTTCAATTAAACACAAGCTACGAATATTATAATATAAAAATTATAAATATTATTATATGTTTATAATATATATATATATTATATATTTATAATTAATTATAAAATTATAATATAAAAATACAGTTTGCTATTATTCGCCAATTTCGGTGGTCTTTAACCAGTCTGCGCTGGGCGAATGATTGCGGACCATAACGAGTGACCACAAACCGTATAAAATAATTCGTCGCTCTCCTTTTAAACTCGCCTCGTACGTCGCTGGATTGAAATTATTGAGAAGTAGTAAATTATAAATTATAGATTATAAGCAAATTATAAATTATAGATTATAAGCAAATTATAAATTATAGATTATAGTAAATTATAGAAGTAGTAGATTATAAATTATAGATTACAGCTGGATTGAAATTATTGAGAATTAGTAATTATAAATTAAAGATTATTTGTACTACTTACAGTAGTACAAATAATTTAAATATAATAAAATAAAACTGAGAAGATATTACAATTTAAAACTGACAAAATACTACAAATAGTAATTATAAATTAAAGATTCTTTGTACTACTTATAGTATTACAAATAATTTAAATATAATAAAATGAAACTGAGAAAATATTACAATTTTGGGACAAAATATTCTCGACGTGCGTGGCAAGTAATTCCAGCGAAAGAGATTAGAACAGAGGTCCTATCGCGCCGACTGTCCCCGGAACACAGACTCTCGGCTACCCGGTTACCTTTCTCTGCGATGGAACGGAGAATCGATCGCAGTCGATCGATGGTGGAAAGCGTGAGATAGTACGTAGGCGGTGACGCACGAAAATCCAGTAGCGATTCATACGCGAAACCGTGTCACGATCGAGCAACGAGCAACGAGATCATTAATGGAGCGTGAATATGAAAGGATCGACCTTAGCTTTCATTGACGTTCGAGCTTGGTTAGACATAGACTGGATGCTATGTACTTTGCAATCTCAATCATTTTGATATCTCACGTTCTTTTCAAACTACTGTTTGCGAGTGAGGGGGGGGGGGGGGGGGAAACGCAGGTTTGATTAATCCATATTGTAATAACTCGTTTCCACGACTAGCAACGTTGAAAATAGTCGATCAGTGATCGAGATGATCAGATCACTACAATCTGATGGAACGGAGACTGGTATCTGCTCGATTAATTCAGACTCATAAAAATTACTTTAAATTAACGCGCAGTACAGTTGCAACTGGTGTTATTATTCACTTCCTTGCAACATTCGCCACCCATTCGTAGAATTAATCGTTGAAAATGTTCAACAGCGATCGTGTTCGCTGTTCGCTTAATGAAACCGAGAAAATTGGCAAAAAAATTGGAGTTAATCACCTCGCGAGGACGTCTGGCGAGGCTCGGATCGATTGAAACTCTGAAACGACGGTTCCACGGTTTTTTGTCACTTGCGGGGGAGAGATCCTTTGATTCCCCGCGTTAAGACTGGGATTGATTTCCCGGCAAAGGGAAAAGGAGAAGAGGAATCTGGTTCTTCGACAGAGGTTCTAGTCTAATAATCGGCGAGGTGATTTTCGGTGCGTCCTCGTCCGCCCTCTGTAACGAGCCACTGGCCCGTAGAAAGGATAGGCCGAGGGGCAATTAATTAAATCGAGGCAAATAAGCCTTTAGAAGGTTGATCGCCGTCAGGCATCGAAGACAGTCGGGGTCCCGGGGATCGTCGGAGGCGCTAATCGTCGCCCGAAGCTATCATTAGTCGTTGCTTTCACCCTACTCGTGTTCGCCGCTCGTTTATTACCATTATTCGCATGCGGGAGACACTCGTCTCTTCCTTCTTCGCATGCATCCTTCTTCTCCTATACATCAAATACGTGCCTAACCGGCGATCTTTTTACATCCCTTCTCGAAAATCCGCGGAATTAAAAATTTTCTCGAAATAATTTCCTCGAACGAGAAGGGAAGAACAAAGAGAATGAATGTTTCTTGACGACTGATGAAATTCTCAATTTCGTTCGACTCTCGACGAAATGTGGGAAATACGAAGGCAATACAGTACCAAGAGAAGTACATTACCAAGGAGCAATTACGTTACCAAAGTGACAAAGAAAAATTCGAAATATCCCGGCGATTAAGAAAAAAATTTCCAACCCCCTTACGCGAAACATCTGTCGAAGATCCAGTATCAAATTGATCAAAGTCCTTTCCAAGAAAGAAAGAAAGAAAGAAAGAAGAAAAAAAAAAAAGAAAGAAAGAAAGAACGTGAAAGCTAGGATCACGGGAAAAGAAGAGGCGTGAAAAAGGGGTTAAAAGTGGAGAAAATTGTTGAGCGTAGGAGCGAGGAAGAACGAAAGAGAGAGAGAGAGAGAGAGAGAGAGAGAGAGAGAGAGAGAGAACGTTGGCAGAGGTAGGTAGGTAGGTAGGTAGGTAGGTAAATGACGTATAGATGCGTATCACGCACAATGCACGCCCGTGGGAGCCTGCGTGCATTCGCTCCCACGCCGGTTTTGTCTGAACAGCCGACAGAGACCAGCCCTCTGTCACTCCTCAAACTGCTACAAAAGGGTTCTCATCACTCACCTGCGGAGGCTCGTTTCGCCGATCCGCCGTTTCCCGCGCTACCCCGGGTCGATCTATCGACGAAACGTTCCTCCACGAGCATTTTATGACGATGAACTGATGTTTCTGATGACGATCAGTTACTCTATCTGGGATTTATTCAGACGAACGATGAACGAAACGAAAGAACGTTTCACGTGTTGGAGGAATGTCGGTGATATCGACGCGGTGACGTGTACGTGTTCGTTGATGACCCCATTGTAGGCAAATTAGAGGATCTCTTCGGGTTTTTCCTCCGCTCCGAGAAATAACATCGTTGCCACTGGCAGTAGGAGTGGAATAATTGTTACCGAGAAACAAGCGAGAAACGTTGCTCGTTTGGAGAAGAGTTACGACTCCATAGAAGTGGCCAGTAAAAGTTTGGTATGTTTGTAAAATTTACAAGACCCGGGTGAAGCTCTACGGATTTTACTCTGTATCTGTCGTACAGTGGATGTCTATTATATACCGAACGGTTCGTACAATTAAAACATATTACAGGGTGATTGTACGCTTAAAAATAATGAAAAAAAGTCATATAAATAGATGTCCCACCTGTCTTCGTTTATGAGATGTAATGAATTTTATAAACAGAGCAAACTCTAGTAACCTAGTTTCACCAGGGATGGTATATTCAATTTTCATAATAATCATAATTGGGATGAAGAAAAGCCACATGTTATTGTGCTTTCAAGACATCAACACCAGTTTAGTTTAAACGTATGGGCAGGAATAATTGATAAGTTTTTAATTGGGCCTTTTTTTCTTGATGGGAAACTAACAGGCACAAAGTACGTTGATTTTTTGAGCACGCGTTTACACGAAATATTAGAGGAAGTTCCAGTCAACATTAGACTTCGTATGCAGTTTATGCATGATGGAACTCCGCCGCATTTTAGCCGAGTGGTTAGGTAATTTTTAAATCAACACTTTGCAAGTAAATGGATTGGTCGTGGAGGTCCTATTGCACGGCCTGCTCGTTCTCCGGATTTGAATCCATTAGATTTTCATTTGTGGGGACATTTAAAATCTATCGTATACGCAATATCAATTGAAAAATGATAGAAAGAGTAACCAGATGAATGACAAGACGCGTGCAGGCTTGTCTTCAAACGCAAGGTGGTCGTTTCGAGCATTTTTTGTAAAAGTAATTAAAACAGAAAATTCATTATATCTCATAAACGAAGACAGATGGGACATATATTTATATGACTTTTTTCCATTGTTTTTAGGCGTACAATCAGCTCCCGAAGTGGGTCCCACACAAATTACGAAACACCCTGTATACGAAATTAATAAAATTATAAATTGATGATCACTCTGATCAGTCTTAGTTTCATCTTGCATCCTTCGTTTCGTTTCTTTAACACAAATCTTCGACGACATTCATCGAGGACACGACAATGCGAGCGATTAAACTTCTGCTTTTTCCCCTCCGCGCAGAAAATTGCGACGATCTCGCCAATTACAGGCCAATTTGTCCATCAAATTTTCTCTTGGTTTCATTTGGAGATAACGACAGAGAGTTTCACGTTATTTTCACACGTCACGGAACCAACGACTCTAAAAGAGTTAACAGCAATGTCGAAGATCTGCAAATCTAACGTTCGCAAGAGGCGCAAACGATCGTTAACAAAAAAAAGTTAAAAATATAAACAAGAAAGAACCAACAGCAACAGCTGCTCGAAGTTGGAGTTTCGGCTCGGAACTCGTGGCGGCGGAACTCGCAAAAATAAAGGGAGCGCGCGGACAATAAAGCGCAATTCGCAACGCAATATTCGTTTCTTATTTCGCGGGCGATTAATTATCTGTGTGCGAGGGGACGGGGGTAGGGAGAAGTTTTACACGCGAAACAGAAGGCTGGCCGTAATGGATTAATTAATGGCTCGCCTAACGACTACCATTTTATTACCGGTAGCGCGTTCTTTTCACCGGTTCGAGAAACCGATCTCCAAACGAAAACTCGTTCCTCGATTATTACCTTATTTTTACTGAGAATGAATCTTCGACTAAAAAAAAAAAAAATGCTATATACTTTCGTTGTTTGTAACATTCAATCGTTATATTCCTGCAATCAGAAATGATCAATTGTTTATTAGTAGGCGATGATTTTTCTTTTCTTTTTCTTTTTTCAATTACTAACGGACGATCTTATGGGACACTCGAACATCAAGGATAAATTGAAAAAACAGTAGTTTGAACAAAAGAGAGGTTTCACTTCGAACCAGATGATTTTTATAATAAAGCACGAAATAATAATAGGAGAAAGCGAATAAAAGTATACCTAGAAGAATCACTGCAATCTCTGACGTAAAATGTAAGAACGCAAGTATCACGAATTGGTCATATTTCGGGTAGGAACGAGAAGAACAAGGAGCAAAGAGGAGCGTCAACTCGGTCGAATTTCATTTACGAGCAACCGTTGGCGTAATCGACACCCTTCTACTGGCTGGCTACCGTCCCTTATTAAACGCACAGTCGGGGTGTGTGGGAAATTGGAAACGTTAGGGTTGCCTGGCTGGCCTGGTACGGGCCAGTGTTACAGGTGTTCGACAGACGCACGTGAGAATGTGTCACAGGTGCGCTGCCCCTACGCTTGCCTGACTCTAGACAGACAGAGAGAAAAAGAGAGAGCTACCTTTATTACTACTGTTTCGCATCGTAAATGGTCGTTATCTTTTATGCGAGGGGTAGTTTAGAACGGCGAGGCGTTTCAACTTGTTGCAACACTTGTCATGCAGGCGCGTTACGTCTTTTCACCTTGACGCTTTTAATAGCGCTGCCGGAGAGAGTCGCAAACAGAGTCGTGTTAAATACAGCGCTGCAAATTCCTGTTTCATTTTCATTTACTCGAACGATCGAAACAGACACACCCCCCTTTCCCTTCTAATAAATATTGCACAACTTGAACTAGGCTACACAACTCAAACTTGAATAATTAAATCTCAAACTTCGGACAATTTCGTCGAATTGCCAAACTGTCGCTGTTCAAATCAGATTTATCAGATCGTTTTATTAACCACTCTGCGCCGGGCAACTGATTGCGGACCATAACGAGTGACCAAACCGTACGCAATAATTCGCTTTCTTTTTGAACTCGTCGGTATGATATCACTGGATAGAAATTATTAAGAAGTAATTATATATATATATATATATATATATATATATATATATATTGTTTTTACTTAAATATACTTGAAACTGAGAAAATATTACGACTTTGGAACAAAACAATTCTCGACGCCGGTCATTCCAACGCAAGAGGTTAAAATCATCAAAGAGCCGATGCATTTAAAAACCTTCAGTCGTCCGTGTTAAAATTTCTAATAGTAAAACTACCGATAAATTATCCGAAAAAAAAAAAGGATATTCAGGCTTGAAAGAAGCCTTTGTTACGGAGCAATGGTGTTTCGCATAGGCGACGCGTAGTCGGTGGCACGAGGGGACCAATGACGTCACCGTGTCACGCCTCGGCGACCACCTGTTCCGCCATTAACATTAGCCCGGCACTGTTATCTGGCAGGAACAACGAAGGAATCCACGACACGGCCACGTCGTCCACGGGGGAGAAAAGACTCGCGCACTTTCCAACGAACACGGGAACGCAATTGTCTTCTACTACCGCGCATTAACATCATGGCTGCCGTTCGAACGGCACATTTCGGCAGACGTTCGTCTGCCTCCCACCCTTTCGGCTATGCTTCGTTGCACCGCCACAGCTCGAATACGCTTTGTTCCGAACACGACCGGGATTAACTGTGCGCAATTTTCGTCCAGACGGTTACAACAGTCGATCACGATAGGTTTGGGTTATTCGCGAGAAGATAATTATTGTATATATTTTTTTATTTCAGCCTCCTCGGCCATGAAATTGACTTTGGTTTTTTACATTGCACATTTCACATTGCATTTATCCTTGCTTTTGCATATTATATATTAATATTTACATAATATTTTGTATCCCATTTTGCTTGATCCTATACATATATTTATCTCAACTATGCTATTCTTTTGTCTACTTAGTATCTTAACCTAATTCGTTCATTTTATTTCACGTTTATTTTGTTGCTCTGTCCGTTTTTAGACCTGCCTTATCTCTTCTTTCTCTTCTCCCTGTCTCTCTTTATCTTTCTTTCTCCTTTCTATTCGCCTAAACCATTTTTACCGCTTCTTTCCCACCTTCTTCACTCAGTATCTCTTCCAGACTTGCATATGTTGCCTCCATCGCTCTACAGTCTCTCGAGAAGATAATTATACAAACTCCGTTTGTATCAAATTGTCAGGAGAGGGGGGATGGACTATTTACGAGACTTCATATTTTTATGCACGTAATAAAATGTAGTGTGATTAGTGAAAAATCGTTCGCTAAGTCTCTATCAGTAGGAATTCACGTTCAAACGATTGGAGTTAACCGAGTATTGATTGAAATTTCCAGTCGAGACAAATGGAGTTTCACTGTATTTGTCGATCCTCTATTTGTTGCTGAGTGACTGATGGTCGATGTTCTAGAATCTTCGGAGTTTTGCGACTAAATACTTCGTTTAAAGTTCAAACTCGTGTCAACGAAGGATAAAAATTTTTGTAAATTACACTCTTTGTAAATTTCTTTCTTTCAAGCTTCAGTACTTTGTCAATTTACATTCTCTCTCTTTTTTCTTTCTTTCAATTCAGAGAACTATTCGAAAGTAACTTTCAAATTAATTTTAAAAAATATTAAGACATTTTCAAGTCGACTACCATCTCGCGAAAAATGTTCCACGTGACAATGAATTTCCAAGAATAGACTAGCGACTGACTATCCTCATATTCCGTGTCAGTTCGACGATCAAGGCTGACTTATACTAATGGTTTTTCATAAATTTTCCTCTTACATGCTCCGTTGGACAAAACGAGCCGCTCCGCAGCTCGTTCGGCGTTCTTTGCCGCGGAACGATTTACATTATTCAACCCCGATCCTCTGGATGTCATCTTCGAGAACAAAGTGTATCTCCCGTTTAACATAGCGCATTTTAACATTTCTCGTCGATACGAATATCTCGAGTGCTCGAATACAACGTACGATAAAAGTGTAAACGTGTCTCTTAAGAATTATAGATATTTCGCGCGTTATTTCAATCGTTCACCTTTATTCATCAGACGGTATGATTATCGCGATTTATCCTTCTCGCGATTTATTTGACTTTTTTTTGACCATCACAACAAGTTTTTCCAAGTGAAAGCAATAAAGCAACTTCAGCACTCGTGAAAATAATAAACTGCGATCGTGCGCTTTCACCGTTAACATTCTGATGGATGAAAATGAATTGCAGCAAAGATGAGTTATTAATCTTGTGCCGATTTTAACTATACATTATGAATCAGAGTCCTACGATAAGATTCAAATAAGATCCCGGAGTCATAACTGCGTGACAAACACATTTTCTTCTCGACGTGGCACCATAAATTCCACGTGCTAAAACCACCCCTCCCTCCCTCTTCCTTTTCTTTCGATAAATCGCGAGGCAATCTAATCTCAAGAACATACGGCCGAGCCTTGTCGTAAATTCCGTCGAAACAAACAAGGCAACCGAAGACCTCCGAATGTAATTGAATTGTGTTTCTAACGCGAAATGTGTTCCCGGAGGACGGAGAAACGAGCGCGTTTTTCGAATCGAGCTGTTTACATCTGCGACAGGTGCAATTTCTCGTGTAGAGAGTGTCGCCTCTCGTCGTAATCTCAAAGAGGGGTCGTCTCCCCGGTGCAACCTGCTGATTGTACAAGCGACTCCTTTATAAGTGACAATGTGGCTCGTTTATACATTCGAATCGGTCGGCAAGATCGGCGCAGATAGGGGCGCAAACGTCATGAGCAAACGCGTGAGAGATCGACGTTCGGCTATCTCGATATCGGGACCGAGGTCTTCGTAAAAAGAAAAAAAAAAAAGAAAAAAAGAGCAGCCTGTACATGCGTTGGATAGTAATCGCGCACGCTCCCTTGCCACATTTTCCTCTTCGCGAAACTTGTGGCTTTTGCTCGGTTATTAACGTCCTCCATAACGTCACGTAAACTGATCGTTACACGTACGTTCGTATTTCGAGGATTTCTCGCTTTATCGCGTTGTGTTTCGTTGGTAGAATGTTACAAAAATGTTTGAACGATTTATTTCTTGATTCCTAGATTTTCAACTGGAGTAAATAGTAAATGTGGTCGACTATAATATAATTCTCCTGCGATTGATGAAAATCGGCTATGAGAGCGATTCTCAGGAAAGTTTCATCTTTGAGGTTAAAATTGGAAAAGTTGTTTTTGAAATAAAAGTAATGTACGATTCAGTCGCTTATTGATTCAGTGATATCATCGTCAGTATTATTCTCTGCTCGAAAACCTATCGCGAAGCAAACGATCGTCCACTTTTGATCATTTTTAAAACAAAATCGGCAAACTGAAACGTTGAGAACAATCGTTCGCGATCGCTTACACGACCCATTAGGACGATTCATCAACTGGTCCCGTTGAGCGAGCAGAAAAAAAATTGCCAAGCAGAGGAGCGAGGTGGAAGGCAAAGGAACGCGAAGAGCGGCGAAGAGGGACGAAAAGGGAAGGACGCCGAGCAATCGGAGGATAAGCGCGGACAAGGGAAAACGGAGCGAGGAAGAGACGAGAAGAAAGGAGAAGACGAGACCGCGGAGAGGTGAGAGGAACACAGGATCATCGAGGATTGGACAAACGAAACTCCTCCCGCGTTATCTGCGTCCAACCTGCACCCACGCGTCAATTCACCGGCGCGAGAGCCAGGCAGCACGACGAGAGAGGAGAAATCGCGGAGAGTCGCGCTGATCATTCAGTCGGACAAAGAGAGACAGACAGAGAGAGACAGAGACAGAGAGAGAGACAGAGAGAGAGAGAGAGAGAGAGAGAGAGACCAACGAGTCGCGACGTGAACCAGAGAGGGAAAAAAAGAACCGATCCCTCCACCGCGGCTCGCGCTCTCGCATCATCGTAACACGCTGCGCCACTGGATGTCGACCGGCAGCCATGACCTCGCGCGATCGTCGCTGCTGACGGTCTGCGTCGTGCAAATTCGTTGCGCAGCGAGCGAAAAATGGCGAGCAATCATCTCGTCCGAGGATATTATTCACAGCACTTTGCTCTCAAATTCGAAAATTTTTTTCAATTCTCTGGAAATCGGTTCTCAGAAATATTATGCAAAAGATATTTGCGAATCGTTCGCTTTTGCCAACAAGCATCGTATTTCTTTATACCATTTTCAAACGATTTTTCGGAGCCAACGATTTTTTCGGAGCAAACGATTTTTTCGGAGCAAACGATTTTTTTGGAGCAAACGATTTTTTCGGAGCAAACTATTTTTTCGGAGCAAACGATTTTTTCGGAGCAAACGATTTTTTCGGAGCAATCATCGACCAACGAATCGTCTCAAAGTCGGTTCAGACACTGGCTGGAGAGAGCAGGTAGCAAAGCGCATGAAGCACGGTGCAATATCTCTCGGTGAATTTTTCGTATTCGACGTGTTGCACGGGAAATGAAGCCAGCACACGTACGACGTCCCATTGATAGATAAATGGCCTAGAATTGACGCTGGTATACTTTAGTACGCTGCTCTTACGACAAACTCTTCCACACGATGCCGATTTCCGGTTTCGCCAGCGAAACCAACGACTCCACGTGACCCTATGTTGCACTTGCTCACGCAGCGAGCAACAGGTTGCATCGACATCACGCACGTGAATCCCACTTTACAGCGGAAAACACGAGTGGAATTTATATTTTGATAACAACGATTACTAACGACGAGCATGGGACACGTTTTAATCCTTGAGAGTTCGGACACACCATTACGAAAAACACCCAAATGAATGTACAAGTCAGATTTTTCTCATTTTCGATCATCCTCGATAATCTATAATCTATTGAATGTTACATGTTCACATGATTTATCTTTATATTTGTTCACCATGATTTATCTTCACCAATTCTTTTTTCAATTCGAATAACTTATAGAAAGTTATCAATTAATCAGACAGATTTTCATATTTGTCATCAACTGTCCTCGATAATCTATAATCTTAGAGATTAGAAGTTCATATACTTGTTCGCGATTATATTTCACGAGTGTCCCATTACAAGAACATCAAACGAATTCTTCAGTTTTTAATTCGAATAACCTTTTGAGATCGGAATTTTATTTAGTAATAGAAGGTCATCGATTGATTATTCTGTGCAATTTTCTTGTTTCTCTGCGTCGTTGCGTTTACATCAGAAACGAGGCCCCTGAAAACGAGGATAAACTTTCGAGCGGCGTAGCTTGAGAGGCAGATGCGCGTGGCCGAGGTTCGCGTGCTTCGAGTCGCTTAAAGGCGACTCGATTTTTACGAAAAGCTAATTAAAAGTCGAGCATCAGCGCGCAGTTTCGGTGCTCATCAGCGATTCGCTACCCCGATTCGTTCTTGCTTGGCCGCCAGGTAATTACGGCCCTCTGCCAATGATGGCCGCCATTTCTTTTTTGCCAAATCTAACCCTAACTTTACTGCTTTTCGTAGAACTCGCTTCAACAACGTGAATAAGAATCAACCGATCGCTCCTGATTTCTCGACGAGCTCTTCGAAAGTTTGAAACTGCCACGCGTTTCGAGAATCTTTTTTTTTTTTTTTTTTTTCATAAAATGACTCAAAAATGTATTACTCGCTGGAGAAATTTTCGATGGAAAGATAATTGTTTCCACAATTGCAGCATAAACGTTTGGAATCGAACTAAGTGACACGAAGGAAGGAACGTTTACTAAAATACACCGTCACCAATTTACCAAGTTGCGTAAATAAAAAAAAATTTTTATCTTTTTGCTCCAGTTAATTCCGACTTTGACCGCAAAATGAGCAAGCAGCGGAAAGCGATCTGAAATTTCATGTTATTCGACTGGAAAAAAGAAAATTGTTTACAGGCACAACAAACAGGCAACAATGTGAACGTAGCCTGCGATGGAAAAAAGAAAAATGGAATCGGCCGATGAGTTAAGCCCGCTGGTTCGCAATTACGTTTTTCCTACGAGTAACAGCAACCTTGATCTTGTTCTCGAGATACGCTCTGGGTAATCTAATATGGTGGATCTTAATGCGTATAATCTGGGTGGCGTGCTCGGTACAGTTACGCGCAATTTAGTGGTGCAATAATCCCTGTTGGTTGCAACTTTAACGAGACTCGACGGGACACGATGTTGAAGAACTAGCGAGTAAAGCAAACTGAAAATTTTCACGCGTCGTTCCGATGGTTTTCTTTGAGATTTTCTCAATTGAAATTGAAAGGCTCAGCGGTCTTTTAATAAAAATTCCAGCCATAGTAATAGCTTTTCAGTTACGTAACATTAAAATTGAGATGAGCGAAATTGATATCTGAATACCTTGTTTTTACCTGTTCAAGGATGGAAATTGAATCGTGCATTATCAGATTCAATATCTTTCGTTTGACTGAATTTTCTTTATTATCTACTAAAAAATATTTCATCGTTTCTGCTGTTTATCCAATTTCATTTTACTAAACTTCCGTGTAATATTAATAAAATTAATCGGTATCTGAATCTCAAGTACGCACCGCTAACATCAAGAACTATTCGAACTAGTTACGAAGTTAGAAAATGTCTCGGTGTCTCTGTTACGTCTGATCGAGGATCGGCAAAGTTACCAACAATAAGTTCTCGGATTTTCAGCGAAAATCCGCTGTTGTTGGAGGATAGCGTGGCCAGGCGCGAGGCGTTTGTACGCGAGCAGAAGCGCACTCGTGGAACAGGTTCGAGGTTGCTGAGAGGAACTGGCCGAGCAACGAGCAGGAAAAACAAGAGGTACAATCGGATTGTAGCTGATTGCCTGGGGGCAAGTATAACGGTACCAGCGCGGTGTTTGCCATCAACTGAGCATCCAACTTTTCTATTCGTTCGCGTCCACCCTAGAAAACGTGGCGTTCAATGAGCCATAAATTGAGACTTGATTTCTGGCACCCACTACCGGTTTCTTCCGGCCTCTCCTCTCCTCTCTCTCTCCCTTCATCTGCATTCAATAGCACCGTGCAAGTTTTCGCGAACTTTTTCCCTTTTCTTTCAATTTACCTTCCAAGGACGACTGTTAACCAACCACTCGGCGCTGGCAACTGATTGCGGACCGTAACGAGTGACCAAGCCAAACTACACAATAATTCGTCACTTTCTTTCGCTGGACAGAAATTATT
This sequence comes from Frieseomelitta varia, assembly GCF_011392965.1. Lineage (NCBI taxonomy): Eukaryota > Metazoa > Arthropoda > Insecta > Hymenoptera > Apidae > Frieseomelitta > Frieseomelitta varia. Next base: position 143,807 of record NW_025110146.1, read on the forward strand.
GAGAAGCAGTGAATTTACTATTATTTTGTTTCGCCTATTTCGTTTCACTTGAAGATACTTAAAACTGAGAAAATATTACAATTTTCCTCTCCTCTCTCTCTCTCACTCTCTCTCTCCCTTCATCTGCATTCAATAACACCGTGCAACTTTTTCCGTTTCTTTTAATTTACCTTCCAAGGACGACTGTTAACCAATCACTCGGCGCTGGCAACTGATTGCGGACCGTAACGAGTGACCAAACCAAACTACACAATAATTCGTCATTTTTTTTCGCTGGACAGAAATTATTGAAAAGCAGTGAATTTACTATTATTTTGTTTTGCCTATTTCGTTTCGAATATACTTAAAACTGAGAAAATATTACAATTTTGCACGAATACCTGGACGATTCGAAAAACTCGGCAACACAATCGATATCTCTCTACCTTGAAATATTGTACGTGCATTAAGATAAAGAGGACTCCGCCTTCGCTTGATTTAATTAACAGACACACAATTTCAAGGATAATCCAATACGTTTCGCCCTCGGGAGAAAATTCAATTTCTTCGTTGCCTCGGCAGTAACACGCGCCACTGAGGTTTGCGTCTCTAGATTCTAGAGCATCAATTTCAGGCGACTAAGAAACAAGAGTAAATCGTGTCCCGCGAGCGTAACAATTCGTTCAATCGGCGTTTCCAAGGGAAATTGTTTCTCCCCTGCCCGCCAAGGAAGGGAGAAATCGCGTTACGCTGCCCCTTCTCGCGAACAAAACAAAAGAAAAGGGGGGAAAAAAGGAAAAATTCGCGTGGAAGGTTCATTCAGTCAATTTCACGAAGAGAGCGCAATGAGAGGAGAAGCCGAGCGCAGAAGCCGAGTTCCCGACTCGTAGGATTTATTGAATTTACGGTAGCCACGTCTCTCTAGCCGCTGCTCTTCTATCCAGCCAGCACATAAATTCAATCAATTAGCCGGCTTTTAACGTGGGCAACCTCGAATCGTCCTTGTTAGCTCTCGCAGCCCCAGCCCTCCTCGATCTCATTCCGACGAGATTTGCGATCTTCGGATGCAAAGAGACGCAATCTCTCTCGACTTATGCCTACCTACAATCGTGGAAATTCGTGTTTCGATAGATTTATGAAATTATTCCCTTCGTTTGTTGCTTCCTTCTTCTTCTTTTTTTTTTTTTTTTTTTTAAATTCATCCTGCAATTTGTGAGACGCGTTCTTGAACTTCTTAGGTATTAATTGCTCGATCCACGTGAGACGAGACGTAACCATCGAGTGCAGATGATAACCAGGTCTATTAGTTCAGGTTAGCGTTGACAAAAACTGCATTGCGTTGCGTGTAATCCTATACATCCACGGTATATCGTACTTGGTGCAAGTAGGAGGAATCTTCATGTGGCTGCCAAACTTTCAATCGGAATAAATAGCTAAGCAGACATAACCTGAAATTTCGCTTGCTCACGGGAGAAAGCTGGCTGCTCGCTCATACGACGCAGAGAAGCATATTTTTAGGACGAACAGAATCTCTGTCACGCTAAAAATCCGAGAGTTCCCTGAACTAAAATATTTCAATTGCTTCTCAATACTGTGTTATTCGTTAACGCGTGAAACCTCTTGCGCTGGAGTGACGTGCCACGCGCGTCGAGAACTTTTTGTCCCAAAATTGTAATACTTTCTCAGTTTCAAGTATATTTAAGTAAAAGCAAAATAGGCAAAACTCCCGATAATTTCAAAAAGAAATCGACGAATTATTGGTCACTCGTTATGGTCCGCAATCAAGTGGCTAAAGACAACGCGTCGAGAACATTTTGTCCCAAAATTGTAATATTTTCTCTTTCAAGTATATTTAAGTAAAAGCAAAATAGGCAAAACTATCGATTAGTTTCTATCCGGTGATGTCATAACGACGAGTTGAAAAAAAGAAATCGACGAATTATTGTATGTACGATTTGTTCACTCGTTATAGTCCGCAATCAGGTGGCTAAAGACGAAAGAACTGAAATAAATAAACGAAATTGAAACGTCTGTCAGAAAGTGAAAATATAGGCACTTTTGGACGCGTTAAGCTGCCGTTCGACGAAATTTCAACCAGAGGCTGAAAGATCAAACGACAACAAATAAAAGACAAACGAAGATTGTAAAACCGATGAAGTCAGGCGAATAATTTTCGTCTGATTGGCATCGGTGTTTGCTCGAGGTGTCGTGATAGAATCGATACGCGAAATGGCTCGTGTGAATCTACACGGGCGACGTTTGACGGCGGGAATCGAGAGCTGTTGTACACACAACGCGAGAGCGTGCACACACGCCAAGTCGATCGGAAACGAGCTCCGTGCATCAGGTGCTAAAAATCGACCACATTCTTGACGAGTTCGAGCAACCTCCCCCTTCCAATGCCTTCATATTCCGGTCTCTCTTTCCCGCGTGCACAGGAGGAACGAGCAACATTTCGATATCCCGGTATCTCCCTGGTATGCGAGAACGGCCAGCAAACCAGCGAGATATTCGCGTTTGCGGCTACCGTCTTAGAATGAATGACGGCTTGCCTCGAATCGATTTACACCGTGCACTGTTACCGATCGTACCCCGTTCACATTCACGCCGATTCTCTACGCGTTTGCGAAGAAATTTCAAGAAATGCACACACGTGTGATATACAGAAATATATAAAACAGTAACTGCTTATTCCTAATATTATTCCTATTATTTCTAACATCTGAGTAGATCACAGAGACTTTTTGTTGACTCCATTCTTTTTTCGTCCTTTTCACTTTTGTCATTAGCTTCTTCACGGACGAACTTTCAATTATAACAAGGAAGTTTAATTTAATTTCATTTTGTTTTTCATTTGCTTTGGGACAATTGGAATTTATTTTCTGGTTAGTAAATTTAGAAAAGATTGCTGAATTCCTACATTTATCTTTGTAACGATTTCGCGACGTAATTCAACTGTCTACAATACGTAGCCGAAGGCGTGAAAAAATTAAACTAAAATATTTGGTAAGAGTATTAACATAAGTAATATAAAATATTTGATAAGTAAGTAAGTAATATTTGATAAGTAAATAATATAAAATATTTGATAAGTGAGTAATATAAAATATTTAATAAGTAAGTAGTATAAAATATTTGATAAGTAATAAAATATTTGAGAAGAGTCTTAACGTAAGTTAATCTGCCGACACAAAAATTCTCGCGTAGAGGAAGAAAGCGTAGAAAAAAGAAATCGCGATCACGTTGGACAATATATATCGATAGTACTCCATTGAAAATTTGATTCATAAAGATTTTACTACCTTCTAACCTTCTAATCGTCTAACAGAAAAAGTCTACTCTGCGAAGAAGAAAAGCGCTACGGTAAGTAACAAATAGAATTGCACGTTAATCGCCATAAAACGCGAGGAGCGCAGTGAAAAACGAGCGATATTCAGCCAACGCGCGTTTCTTCGTTTCACGATCCAGCCAAAGGAAATCGCGTACGCGTATCCCTTTCAACTCGTTAATCGATTCGATCTGTCTATTTATCACGGAGCTACAAGCCGAATCGCTCGGTGCTAAATCGATTACCATTAAACGATGCAGAGCGTGTAAAATACGCGCGCGATAAGAATTCTGAAATGCTGTTTCGCTTCGCCATCGCGTCGTGTGTTCACCGTGCATAAACGAGCATTATAAATAGCCGCGTAATAGATGCTCTTCTGTCGATCGAGTGAATGTTCCCTCCCTTCCTCGCCCGAATTATTACGTGCACCGCCGGACGATGACAATTTGGCAGCCAAGCCGGGGCCTCGTTGCCAGAAACTTCGGAAATTTTCAACGAGATTTACGCAACGCGTCCCGTAAATCGCGAAATACAGTTCCACGAGGATCGCCCTTCTTCCTTTATTAAATCGAATTATAATCGAGTTCTACTAACCTCGGCGAGAAGACGTATCCTCGTTGCCAAAATTCCATTGGAATTTACGCAATCCGTCTACGCGTATTAGTGAATCTACGCTGCATCTACAGATCTTCTCTCTCGTTGAATCTCTCAAGTTGTGAGACAGATCGCAATCGTGACAGTCTCGTAATCTTTCGTCACTCAAATTTCACTGCACGAGTGAAGACTAGAGTGGAAAATCAAGCGACTCAATCCAATTGAAAGTTATGTCCATTGAATCGTTCAATCAAGAAAAAGAAAAGAAAGAAAGGGAGAGTAGATAATCCACGGCACACGTGGCATATACGACACTTTCACTTTCGCAGCCGGTTGTTTAACCCTCTGCCTACTGTGCCGGGTCACAGTTTTGACCTGTGCTGGCAGTTGCTTGTGTTAGTGATCGCGCTAACGCATCATGCGACTGTGTGCCATGTGTTCGCCAAATTGCCGAAGTGACGACGGCTAAAGACGGAAAAAAATCAGTTTCTGGTAACGTTCTGAGGAAGAAAGACGTGTGCAGCAAATCGAAGCAATTTTTTATTTTAAAGTTTATTTCATATTTTAGTGTTTTTATTATTGCTTTAGTATTTAATAGTTTGTATTATTTTTTTTAGTATTTAGTATTTTATACTATTTCTATATTTAGTATTTAGTATTTTATACTATTTCTGTATTTAGTATTTAGTATTTTATACTATTTCTGTATTCAGTATTTAGTATTTTATACTATTTCTGTATTTAGTATGTAGTATTTTACACTATTTCTGTATCTAGTATTTAGTATTTTATAGTATTTTTGTATTTACTATTTACATTTTAGTTTTTAACACTATTTTAATACTTTACTATTGTTTTGTTCTTTTTATTTTATTATTAATTTTGTTCTTTTTATTACTTTTTTCGTTGTTTCTATTTGTTGACGCAATGTCTTCACTGCCAACGAGCAATCTTTCTTTGACTTCTTTTGCTCAATCTGCACAAGACGTTCCCGACAGTGAATGACATGAATGTATAGTAAATATATATAACTTTATTATTCATGTGACTATTATTTGTTCCTTATACTCCTACATGTCCCTATATGAGTTGGGTGTCTGTCACTGTGTTGGTATAATATCGGTGAGCCGTCCAGACAACCCTAAATATGCATTAGTGGGATATCCATGTGGGTCAAAATGACCCCGGCACAGGACGCTAAGGTTCAGTAGTCGGAGGATTAATCGATCGTTGGCAGTTAGCGGAGCGGGCTAAAATGTGCACGACAGTGTCCTGGTAACGAGTTTCTTCGACCAAGGGATAAAGGCAGCCGCAGGTGCGCGCTCGCGCAAACGACGACCCGTCATAAACCACAAAAACAAGGAGAAAACGCGATGCGTACCGAGGTCTCGTCAATTTCACAACGAGCCGGCGGTTTCATTTCATAAAGAGGAACAAACGTGCAGACAGCCACCCGTTTAAGCGCAAACAATTTTATAATTGTTCCCCTCTCGCTGGAACAGCGACGGAGAAACACGTTCCTGTTTGTTTGCCACGTGGACAAATCTCTGACAAGAATGAAAGGACTTCAAATCCAGCTTAAAAATCTTTCTCTAATAAATCGAAGGAAACTGCTATTTGGTCGTGAAACGAACGTCGATTCCCCCGAAGGTTGAAAATCAAGAATTCCGCGGCACCGTGTATAGGCGAGCAACCGCAATACACGCCGACTCGGGCATTAGGATCAGGCAGTTTAGCCGGAGTAAAACGTCCAAGGCGAAACGGAGCCACGCCGCCCCGGTGGACGCAGGAGAGCAAAAGTCGAGGAAGGAGGAGGAGGAAGAGGAGGAGGAGGAGAAGAAGGTGAAGCGCGGCAGATGCAACCGAGAGAGGTGAGGAGGGCAGGATAAGAGGACGAATGGAGGAAAGAGAGAGCGAACCGGTAGGAAGAACGAACTCGCTGGCCTGGGGATAGGGGAGGCCAGGAGCGAGATCCAGAGTGAGCCTAAGCTCGCCGACTTATAAATAAATCTCGATCGCGTGGCTCTCCCCACCAGCGGATCATCTCTTCTTCTCTTCGTGTTTCTCCTCCGGCCATCTCCTCCGTCTCTCTCTACCTGTTTCAAGCTTTTTCCTCTCGCTTCTTTTTTCACCTTTTCCTCCTCGACCCTCGTTTTTCTCGTCTTCCATCCCTTTTTCCTCTCTTTTCTTCGCATCCGTCTTCTCTCATCCTCCGCGTTCCTCTCGCTCGCGAGATCTCTTACGAGTTCCAACGTAGCTGTACTCTGTTACTTTCTATTTTATGCAACGCGTCCTGCAGGCACGTTCCTACGTCCTTCAGAGGCGCGCCTTGTCCTACCTTAAGCCCGGATGCCGAGACCGAGCTTCTCAAGATCGGGATCGGTACCGCGTGGACGCCTCACCGCTCCTTCTGTACCTCGCGTTTATTATTTCCGTGTACCGCGAATACAAACGAAAAGGAGGGTGATAACGTAATTCCAAGGTATTTCCGCGTATTTCCAATGTATTTCAATCACCTTCGACGGAAAAGCGGAACTTCCGCCTCCCTCGACGAAAAATCATCTGATTTCGGACGTTAAAATCGTTGGTTTTCGGAGCCGTCGAATTCTTCGACTCGTTTCATCATTGATTTTCAACAAGATGAGCGAAATCATCGTAAGTTCTTCAACGTCAGAAAATTATTACTCGACTGACTTTAAACTCTTGCGAATGACGTGCCACGCACGTCGAGAATTTTTTGTTCCAAGATTGTAATACTTTCTCAGTTTTAAGTACATTTAAGTAAAACAAAATAGGCCAAACAAATAATAAATTTATTACTTCTCAATAATTTCTATCCAGCGATATCGTACCGACGAGTTCGAAAAGAAAGTGACGAATTATTGTATACGATTCGGTCGCTCGTTATGGTCCGCAAATCAGTTTCCCGACGGAAATGGTTAAACCGGAACAACCTCGATCGATAACTGTAAATTTATACAAAGTGCGAATATAACTATGGAAAGAACTATGAAAAGTGCTGTAATTTGAAACAGCAGTTCACTGATATTGTGATGATAAATTATTACACTAAGGGTTGCGAAAGTAGGTTGTCTTTTTTTGAAAGTAAAAATGATACAAAGTAAATTTATACAAAGTGCGAATATAACCATGGAAAGAACTGTGAAAGAGGAATTTGAAACAGCAGTTCACTGATATTATGGTGATAAATTATTACACTAAAGGATCGCGAAAATAGGCTGTCTTCTTTTGGAAGTAAAAATGAAAGAAAGGTGCTAGAAAGAGTTTGATTGAATCGATGAAAATATAGATCGACTGAATTTCGAAACAAGTTTAGAAACGTTCTCCTTCTACTAGCTTTTTACGATACCTATCGATTAATTCGACCAAACGGACGAGCTTGGAATTACTAGTGATTTGATCGCCAACAGCAGCGACGATGCGATGCAGTTTCGTCAAGTGTGAACGCGGCATAACTACATCTCTCATTCCTAACATCACTTATCACAGAACGATCAACTTTCCTCTGTGTGAACGAAAAGAAAGTGAATTTTCTTCGTCACAAGTTTTGCTTCTTCGGCGTGGTAAAGTGTGTTGAATCGGGGAGGAGCAGGATGATGAAGATCCGGCGACCAGGAGGTTGGACATTTGACAAAGCGTTACAAGCCGTCGCCCAAATAAATTGACAATGGCCAGATACGCGGGTCTGATAAGGAATTTTAAAACACGCCGGGGCGAGACATCGCGCGTGTATCTTCCGATTCTTCGTTTGTTCTTCTGTTAAAAAAAAAAAAAAAAAGAGAGAGAAAGAAAAAAAACATCCCCTGCAATTAGAATTTCTGCATCGTCTCATTCCTCTGCAACGAATAGCTTCTGTTCGAACATTAAAGTCAACTTCTCCGGTTCTTCGTTTATTCTTCTATTTAGAGAAATGCCTCTCGTAATATTAGAACATTTATAACATTCTCGTTATAATGAAATGAATACAGCTGGTATTTAAACACGGGTATTATTAATCATTCAGATTCTTCTAAATTGATTTCTATCTATTAAAAAGTACTTGGCAAAAGCATTTCTTATGAATGGCTATTATCAAAAAGTGAATGTCAATTATTCAAGGTTCTGCATTGATTCTTCTATTCGAAAAATCCATCTTACCAATTAACTATTATCAAAAAAATGAGTGTTAAGTATTCAGAAGCTTTGTACTGATTCTTCGATTCGAATCTTTCGTGTCTTCGACTTTTAATTTTAACTAAATGGTTGCAAAATGTTCTACTTCTCATTTACTTTTCAAGAATCAGAGAGTTGAAATAACCCCATCTTCCAAAAAAGAAACTAACCTAGTGGTTCCCAACTATGCCTCATCTGAGCATCTCTAAAGTCCTGATGCAAAAATTATTCGAAAAGTGAATTTCTAATGGAAGCCTAAAAGGCCACTAACCTGGACTAAACAATCTTCCAAAAAAAACACTGACATCCATGAAAGGAAAGAATTAGAAAATTAAATTTTCGTTTAAAGAAATACAACTCATTCTCTCCCCTTCCCCCCCTAGAAGATCAAACTCTCCTCTTATGGGACGTCCCACGTTAGGAATCACCCATCAAGATACAATTTTCGAAACGTGGTGAACCCAAACTGCTGACCGATTTTACGAGCTCGCGATTCCGACCGACGATACGATACAGAGGTATCGCCGATGCTTATGTTCCCTGTGCTCTGGAACCGCTTGTGTTCGCTGCAACACCTTAAGCACAATCATTTGCATCCCGCCGTTATCGCAACAAATCGCCGCGAGAACCCGTTTCACTTCGCGGTGTATGTGTGTGTGTAAAAGCACGCTGAGAAAGAGGCGAAGAGAGAGAGAGAGAGAGAGGAGTAACGTAGCGAGAGAAGCTCCCTCTCCTCCTCGTCTTTTCGATCTCGCTCGCACCGTCATGACCTTATACTTCTCGGACAAAACCTGTTCGGCTTCCTCTGTGCTCGTTGCACCGTCCGCGACGCCTCCCGGCGGAATCAATTATTTATTTCGTTGTTTTATTTGTTTAACGTTCGGCTAATCAACGCGCCACCGCGTTGGACGTCGGCCGGAGCGCGCGAGCAAGACCGAAGCGGCCGCCTGGGCCACGAAACGACGACGACGAAAGGGAAGAAGAGTCGAAGAAGAGCGGAGAGCCGCAGGCTCGTTAACTCGATGACAGTGGGCTCCATTTCTCCCATCCTAAATGATCGCGGCGGCGGCGGCGGCGGCAGCAGCAGCAGCAGCAGCAGCCAGTGGGACAGGAAAGGAGGAACAGCCTCGCGTCCGCGATTTATTTCCGGAACAACGCGACGCGGCTTGGTCGCAAGAATTTCCGGTGGTACCGGCACGTCGCGTCTATTTTGCGTCCGCGGGATTAATGATCTTGCGGCCGAATGATTTTGAAGACTTCTGCTCGCAATCCGCCCCGCCGATCCATTTTCCAAGAAAATGGACGAAATTTGCGAATTTATATTTATATCCTGTGTACATACGTCGGATAATTGCTAATTTAATGTAGGGAACTGTGCACAAAATAACCTTTAGATAATAATAAAGAAAAAAAATTATATATATATATATATTTTTTTTTTTTTTTTGACGAGAGTTGAATAAACGAAAGAAGTAACAACGAACGAAGAATTTTAAATCGGAACAATTTCTGGCAAACGTTGGTACGAAGATCATCAAGAATTGATTTCCAACTTGACGAATAAATAAATGCATATACGTTTGGAAATAGAACCACTTTGTCAACACCTGCTTGTATTCTTATTATTCCATCTTACCAGTGCCTACTTCAATCTCGAACCTGATCGAATATTAGTTTCTTGCTTTCTCCAACTCGTGTCTTTGTCAAAGTTCATCTAAAACGGGACGAGTATCAAAGCGAGCAAGAGAATCGACCAAGATTGCCCTAAACAGTTTTAACAGGACGGTCATTCAAGGATCCACTTGATAGTAATACGAAGGTAGCTGGAGTAGGATACTACCAAGAGAAGTTGGAGGGTGAAATAGGAAGAAAAGGGACCGGAAAGGACGAGTCAATGTGAGAGAAAGAGAGAAAGAGAGGGAGAGGGAAGGAAACGACTGGTCCCAGAGAACGACCTGAGGCTAACTGGTGCGTGCCGGTCGTGTGGCAAGCGCGGCAAAACCTGGTGCCAGAGGGGAAACTCTCGAAGAGAAGTGGACGGATGAGTACTTCAGTCGCTGTCAACTGGTTTACTCGGCCACTCCTACGCATCAGCTGTCCGGCCGATCTCCTCTCTCGAAACGGCCACCTCTTACATAAGAACTGTAACCCTCCATCCGACCCCCTGAAATTCCACGCTACCGGACTTTTCAACCGCGCCGTCCGCAAAGACCAGATGAAATTTATAACACTGTCGCCCGTCATCCTCTCTGATTCACCATTTTTTTGACCACTTCTCTTCGAGATTTCGTTTCCATCACGCGAAACGATGGAACATTGAAAAAAAAGTCTTCGTTCTTTTCTTTGTCGTCTGTTTCTCTTTTGTGGATATTTAATCGCATGTTTAAAGTGACTCGATGACCGATGAAAAAGACAGTAAAGATATAAATTGAAATGGAATAGAAGAGAAGTCTTCTCTCTTAGAACAATATCTCTAAAATACGACCTTTTATCATTTCATGGAATTTTGAATTACAAGGAAGACGAAATCTAGTCATTAGTATTTCTTGAATGCAGACAAGAAAAATTGTACAGCAGGTTTTGAGGAAGACTTCAATCTTCAAGATCGTGATAAATTCAATCGTGTCCTTACCTTTGACAATTTCCGAGAATTTTCTCGTTTCAGAGATGAACGTAAAGAATAAACTGACACGCAGAGATCGAAGAACAAGATTGGCTTTCGATCAAAAAGAGATCGTCGATCCATGGAAATCCACCGTACCAAAGAACGTACGTATGTTCTATGATCTCGAAACTCGAGATGTATGTATGAACGAATGACGAACGAGGAAGGTTTAACGACTCGCGTTCTTAGAAAAGCAAAGTATCCGCCAGTTGATAGTAAACACACCAGATGAATCGCATAATCACGTGGAAACGTCTTGTAGCAATCTAGCGGAAACAAACTAGCAAATTCATCATCCTGTTCGAGGCGAGACTCATCGAGCAGAGATCCACCACATCGCTATTGGCAGGCGGATGCGGTTTCACGAGCCAGATCACCACCAAGGTTTCCGTCGTTCTTATCAACGGTGCTCCAACGTTGATAACGACGACCACCAGCCTGAGAAAATCGAATTTCGCGACTTATAAATCCTCGGCTCTTCCGAATGCAAGTTAATTCGTTCGAGAAACTAGGTAAATTCGTAGAAAGAAATCTCGGATACTTAGGAAACTTGACTCTTTGGGATTAGGTGGGTTTAATTGTCCCACATTTTTTTGTTTTTTTTTGACAGTTAATGCATGGTGAGATATTTTTTAACCCACCCAAAGATATGTTTCAATGAATTTCATTTAACCTCTTGCGCTCGAATGACGTGCCAAATTTCGAGAATTTCTTGTTCCAAAATTGCAATATCTTTTAGGTATATTTGAGTTTATCTTTTAAGTATATTCAAGTGAAAATAGGCGAAATAATAAATTTATTACTTCTTAATAATTTCTATCCAGTGATGGAAATTATACCGACGAGTTCAAAGAGAAAGCAACGAATTATTGTATACGGTCACTCGTTATGGTCCGCAATCAGTTGCCCGGCGCAAGTGGTTAAAACGTCAATTACATGGTGGGATTATTTATGCCTCACTCTGTAAGAATGAATTTACATTCCTTTCCTTTCATTTTAAGAAATATTTTACGTTCAATAATTGAAACAAACGTTTCATTCCTTTCTTTTTTTTTTTTTTTGTATTAAAAAAAAATTCCGTACAGGTAGAGTTTTCTTTTTTTTCTTCAAAATTGCGTGTTAACAGTTTCCGTTCCGCCCTGGAGAAAATTTCGCAGTCTCTTTTTTTTTTTCAAAGGACGACGAATAATAAGAACTAAGTTATATAATAAGATATAATATATAATATAATAAGAACTAAGTTTCCTAATTCTTTGAATCTCCGAGTTCGTTGACTCCACGTTGTTGGTAAACACGCAGCTTTTTCCAGTTAGAGTTGCAAAAGAAAGTTAAAAACCGACAAGGGATAAATATTAATAAGATATAATGTTATCAACCTTGCCTTCTATCTGAAACGAGTCCTTGGAACGCAGTCGTTTGCTGATAAATTGTATTAATTTATGCAAATTGAACAGTGGCTTGTTAACCGATCGACGCGAACGCATCATCGACTAGACTAGTTTCGTCGAGTCCTTTTCCTCTTTGGTACGCGATACACTAGTTCGTTCGATGCCTACGCGATATCGAAAACTCGACTTGTATCGATTTTTCGGAGTTTTTTCTTTATCCGGGGAGAAAACCTGCTGGGAAAAACTGGATCCAATTTTAATCACTGGTCGATCGTCGATCGATTCAAAGACCGTCGCAGGTGCGTCCGGCGAAAAAATTTCGAAATTTAATATGGAACTGAACTCGACTTAAAACACAAATAAAATCAAATTCAATAATTCACGTTATTAAATTCAATTGAGATATAAAAATATAAGGGCAAGTGTTTCGAATGATATTAACATTTACTTTCGTCGAGGCGGAAACATCGTCATCGCTGAATTAACTACGCGTCGACCCTTTGAACTCGCGTGTCATCAAAATTTAGAAATTTATCGAAATTACCACAGTTTGACGAATTCCGACGAGAAACAAATTTTACACCGAGACAACTGAATTTTTATCTTATCGACAAAATCGGTCGCGCAACAACGTTGGAACCAAGTCCAGAGTTCAGAGGGGTTATAAACACTGCTCCACTGTCAGATCTCTGCCCTCTCGCCGTTTTACGAAGAAACGCAAACAGACGTAAGACGTCTCAGTTACTCAACGTCCACCACGTCAGGCCAATTATCCGGACGAGCAAAACGAAATCATCGACCATCGATCGATATTAATTCCACCGGGGCGGCGCGCGTTCTCTCGACCGAAGGTTACAACGAAGAAAGAAGAAAAGAACGAGGAGAAGAACGCGCGAGATGGGACGAAGGAGGAGGAGGAGGAGGGAAAAGCGGGCTGAGGGAGGCATACGGTACTGAAGGCTCCCCTGGACTCTCGGGCTCGGTTTTATATACACGACGTGTACCTGCCTTATGGGATACGGTGCCGGTATATTATGGTTAAGTTGTTGCTGGTCGAGGCATCTATTGGAGCGCAGCTTCTGGTCTCGCGAGAGATTATAGAGATAATGGGGCTCGGATAGCAGCATTGCTCGGTCCTCGCTCCCAACAAATTGCGGGGTTCATTCATCCTCCGCGATAGAGAGAAAAACTAGCCACGCTACTCGCCGCGCCGCGCACAGGATTACTTCTCCCCGCTCCGACGACTTTCTTCCCTCTTTCCCCTATCGCGCCAATCGCCGACACCTTCTTCGTCGTATCCTCGCTTCCCTTGGAATTACTATATTTTCAAAACCGTATGTATGCGTATTATATGGGAATATATCCGCTCATGTGTCGTACATGAAAAATTTGTAAATTTTCCAAATGAAAGATGTAGATTGAGATGAGAGTAGAATGAAAGGTGGTATCGATGTAGATTGAAGTGAGTTTTGAAAATGGTCAAAATGGTCTAACTCATCATTTTCGTTAACTTCGAAATTTTGTAGACACGAGACAGTGCATTTTTAGAAATTTGAATTATTCCTTTTTTATAAAATATTGCTTTACTTTAACGTCTCCGATGGAGATTTTATGCATCGGTCGTTTCTGTGTGTTATGTGGAAACTTGCGGCGAGGAAAGAATTTTAATTTTTCGCAAACAAGTCCGATAATCCGAATCTGTTGGATTTTTCTAGAGTGATATTTTTATGGTAGAATTTGGTACAGTAATGAAAAGAGGGGCGCATAAGAAATTCACGACTGGCAGGTGTTGCGCATACTGAAATAAGGAGAAGACTCATTGTCCATCTTATACGTCTTTTTGCATTTCCTTTCCATCGAAAGGACTGACTTTAGAAACTCTAAGGAACAAGAATTGTAACTCCGATTGTAACTATAATCTCTAAATACAATCGGTAAAAATTAATCAGTTAAAATACTACAAGAACATGGTTTCACAAACAGAACGTTTATTTAGAAAGAAGCTAAAAGTTTAGATATTTCGTTAGAAGAAGCTAAAAATCACTTTCAAAATCTTTGAGTAGAAGTTCCGAAACTCTGTATATCATCTTCGATGCCCTCGTCAATTGCAATTACGATGCTTTCTCGTGTCGATTATCATTTAAACTTTCTCTCACCCGGACGCCCATAATCCCAATTGCGTTCAAACGTCGCGTAGATCATCTCGCGCAAATCCTTTCTCTGAACGGTTTTCCCCATTCACGAGTGTCGCGTGTATAGTTATTTACGTTTCAAAAAGCTGGCAGGAAACGACGTTAAAACCAGGGGTCGATTACCGCGAAAATTGCAAATGATTCGCATTACACGCTGGCGAACACAATTTTCTTATCACACGCTGACTAATAACCGATCGAGGCGGATTTTTCATGCGGCGCGCGTGAACCAGTTTGCTCGGAACGAGGTTGGTTGGTACGAGGCGCAACCGTGCCCCGATATTTCTCCGGAATTCGCTCGCCTTTTCTCAATAACGCTCCCCTACAGTCACGGCTGCAATTACGTATTAATTTTTCAGCTGCTCGTGGAACCGCCTGGCCACTCGGTTTCGCGGGCCACGCTCGATTTCTGTCGAGCGATGGCCTCGATACCGCGAATCGCGAATATCTCTACCACGCTTTCGCGTTCCGGCCTTTCAATCGGACGGGGGAATAATTCGAAGTTATAACTCCTCGAACGAAATAAAGATCAAGAAGTGGCTAAAACTTTAATTAAATAAACAAACTTATCAATTAAATATATATTATCCCCTATGCAAATGAAGATAACATAATCGCCCAAAATTGCAATATTCTCTCTAAGCTCTAAATATATTTAAGTATAACCCAGGCGAAGACAGATAATAAATTTGTTAAATTACTTCTCAACGATTTCTAGTAACAGAAAGCGATGAATTACGGTTATTTGGTCACTCGTTATGGTCCGCAATCAGTTGCCAGCAGTTGCAGGCGGTCATCTCGTTCGAGACGAGAAAAATGAAAGTAACACTTCATCGAATGAATGAGAATTCGAAATACGAATTAAATATAATTCAATAATTAATTTCTCTTGACGTGCTCTAGAATGTTCTACTTCTCCAAATTAAATTAAATGAATGTGTCCAGTGTAAATGAAAACATCTTCAAGGGAAGATGAGTTTCAGCGCTTCGAGCAAAGATTGTTTGAAAACCTGCGAGAGCGAATCGAAAGGCTATCACTACTGGCAGCAGGAGCAGAGAGAGAGAGAGAGAGAGAGAGAGAGAGAGAGAGAGAGAGCGCATACTGGGCCCCCTCGACACAGAAAATTACACGCCGCGGATAATTTCACCCGGCGAAGCAGATATATAGGGGTGATCACGATAATTACTTCGTCGGTGTTTTTTGCCGTGATTTTTCGTCGAACCTTATGGGAACACTGTTACTTTTCGTTTTCCTTTTTTCGCGCATGTCGACGCTCCGTGCTCATGGGAATGATTATCTCACCAGCGAACTATCATCCGTACACCTGGAAACATCCTCCGTTCTATTTCTCTGACAAACTCGATGTTTCGTCCTACTAGGTGGAAACGCGATAAAGAGTAATAAAAAAACAATTCCAAGTGATCGTTCGAGATAATTTCTTCTATCCTGACGATTTTATATTTCCGAATCATTCGAAAATTCGGCAACATGGATCGTGAATTTCTGTCCATTTGACAGAAATTTAAATTTCAAACATGACAAGAATCCCCTCTGTGATACTCGATATGTAAAAAATTTTCTATATTTCACGTAAAAATCCGCAATCTACCAATCTATCAATTATGGCACATGGTCGTAATCAATTATATCCTGAAAACTCGATCGGTAAAACAGTAGCGATACAGCGCAACAGATGGTACGGCTTCGGACACGTTTCTTCTTCCAGGAAAGTTTTCCACGTTCGATCCAATTTCTTTTTTTTCCCCCGTGTCTCGGGTCAGGCTCGTTTCGCCGTGGCGAAAAAAGAAAAGAAAAAAAAAAATACAGAAAAAAGAGGGACGATTCCGGCGTGTAATTTGCGGGTATAGAGAACGCAACGAGCCGCGTCTTAGATCTCGCGGAGGATGGATTTAAGAGGGTAGGGGCACAGCCCAGGCTCGTAACGTATAAAGGGCGCGGGATAATCAATTACCCCAGCTACCGACTTCCCGAGAGAGCAATAACATCGGCCTGCTGGCTGCCGATGCAGGTCGTGTACCTGTTGCAACCGCGTACACACTTAATGATTATCCCCTAATCGTTCACGCTCGGTCGTTATTACACGCAGCCTCCTTACGGAGAGGAGCTTTCTCTCCAACAGACCAAAACCCTCCCTTTCGAACCGTCTCCTAACACCAGGTTTCCTCCTAATTCGGTTCGACGGTTGTATGCCGAAACATTTAACCAAGTGGCTCTACCTGGGAAATAAAAATATCCGGGGGTTGAGTCACAAATCGGTCGTCGTTAACCACTTGCGCATGGGCAACCGATTGCGGACCATAACGAGTGACCAAACCGTATACGATAATTCGTCGCTTTTCTTTTCTTTTCTTTTCTTTTCTTTTTTTTTTTTTTTTAACTCGTCGGTACGACATCACTGGATAGAAATTATTGCAAAGTGATCAATTTATTATTTGTTTTGCCTACTTAAATATACTTAAATGTACTAAAAACTGAGAAGATATTGCAATTGTGGGACAAAAAATTCTCGGCGTGCGTGGCACAAGAGGTTAATCTCTTCTCGAGCTCAGGAAAATATTATTCTGGTCAGTGGTGTACGTATATTTATATTTATACTTGTGATACATTTATGCAAAGTACGCGAAGTACGCGAAGTAATTGGTTGGGGTAGTGGTCGATTGCACTCGTTGCAGTCTTCTGATAACCTCTCAGACCGTTACTGAATTGAAGTTGTTTGAGGTGAATTGATCAGATTGTGTTATTCGATCTCTATAATACTTATATGAATTTTATATTTACATCCGTCTTGCACGGCCGAACGAAAGTTTGAAAGAGACGGTGAATTTCGAATTTGAACACTTTCAAAACTAAACAAAAAAGAAACTCTCAGATTTTCCGAATGTTCAGACCAGTGAAAAAAAAATTATTGCTTGCGAAAGGAAACGTAGAACAATATCACGTCAAATAACAATATCTCTTTAACACACTGCAGTTGTATCCTGCAATCAATCGGCTATACATACCTTCGCTCTGAATCATCCGTAAGGATATATCCGTTAAACAGCGAATCTCCCCCCAAAAAGACCGAGGCTTTTTCCTCTTTTCAATCACCGTTCGATCGAAGAGAGGGTTGAAACGAAGAAGCATTCAACTCATTCAGAAGAGAAAGCAAAAATGTAAATTCAACGGGAACAAGCGGAGGCTCGAGCTTTATGAAACTCGCTGCTTTATCAAACTAATCGGCAGTGTAATAATAAAAGCTGGCAATGACGCGACTGTTCGATTAGTCTCTCCTCAGTCGTTGCCGATGTTCATCCTCTCGAAACGACATATAGTCTCGCACAAATGTGGAACGAAAGAAAGAGAGAGAGAGAGAGAGAGAGAGTTGTAATACACGATAGTGCAACGAAGCTTAAGCTGCTGTCTGGACGTATTAAAGCCTTGATATTCCGCGGCAAACGTTAAGAGGCTCGAAATGGTGAATAAACGTTCGCTCGTAAAACGCGCGGCCAGCCGTATCTTCTAGGAGTAATGGCGCGTATGATACGCACCGAGTAGCTGCGCACCTCTCTTTTACCCCCTCCGTTTGCCTCTTACCTCGCCCATTGCTTTCGTTTTGCGGGTTTTACTTCTTCCTTTTTTTCTGTTTCTCCTCTCTCTATCCTCTTCGTAACCCGTTTCTCTTTTTCCCCAGTTGCTTTTCTATCTGCTCTTGCTTGTTTGCTTCTTCTTCTTCTTCGTCTCTTTTTTTTTTTTTTTTGTTTCTAACTGCTTTTCTACGGCAGTCTACTCGATTGCATTGAATTTGTTAATTGAGAAAAATCCGTGCAATTTCAGTCGATTGGTGTAGAGATTGATCGCGATTTAATTATTCTCGGGACGCGATTACTTGGTTTCTTCTTCTTTTTTCTCTCTCTCTCTTTCTCTCTCTCTCTCTCTCTCGCGAGGAATAACGATTAAATCGTTTTGCAGACTGCGCGAGGGAAAAAACGGGAAAGAGATGAAAGAGGGGAATTTCTCGAGGATTGATCGACGAAGATTCAGGAAGATAAGAGGCACCCCGAGGCACCGTTGCAACGCTATGATCGACTGTAATTACGTCTACGCTGCCTGTCGACAGTGACATAGGTCGTCACGTAGTATGATGTAATCCGCGGGAGTTTCGATTTGTCGCGAATTTCTTTGGAAATTAGTCTCCTTAATTTCTCTTCGTGTTAAACCTCGTCGATCACTTCGATTCACCCCGTCCACGAATGACTAAACAAAATAAACGAAACAGTACCTCATCGAAGAACCTCACGACTAAACGAATAATCGATAAAATCATAGTTAAAGTTAAAAAAGTCTCCGAACTAAAAGACCTTTGCGTATAAATTTTTTACCCATAACTTCGCATGGAAAGTTATACAGATCATTAATTCAAATCCGAAAAATGAAAAAAAAAAAAAGAAAATTCAGTCGACATTAAATACCATCCGTCGTCGCTGATTTATAATTGTTTTGTTTCGCTTGATTTATAATTGTTCCGAGACACATTTACCAACGGCTCCGCGGATAATTAATAAATTCGTTCCCAATCGAAAAAAAAGGACGATTCATTTCTCTCTGCGTGAATCAACACGGTCCGATATCTCATCGATGGATCGGCCGAATCTCGGGCCAGGGATCTTTCCATTTGCATCGTTAATACCTCCGCCGGGGCTGAATCATTTTTCTTCGACACAATGCCGCGCAGACCGCGAGTTACGCCAAGTTGTAACGTAACACCTGGCCGGTGGTTTCAGATACGAATCAGCTGTACGCCTATAAACGACAGCGGTTAACGTCGAACGCGGTTGTTACCGCGTAACGACCGCGACATGCTAATCGTTCGTCATTTTTCTAATTTACTCGCGCGCAGAGACAACGAGAGGAGTCAAGAGCAAGACTCGGATTCTCGAAAATTTGTTTGTCGATCTGAGCGAAATCGTCATTTAAAATCTTCCGATGAAAGTTTGTCAACAGTTTTTCACTTAATCGAAACTAATCCACTTTCTTATCCAATCCGAATTTAATCCAAACTCAGCTGGCTCTCGTTTTTCAACCGCTTGCGCTGGGCAACCGATTGCGGACCATAACGAGCGACCAAACAATCGTATAAAATGACTCGTCGCCTTCTTTTCGAACTCGTCGGTTATGACTATCACTGGATAGAAATTATTGAGAAGCGATAAATTTATTTTGTTTCTGTTTTGCCTGGGTTGTACTTAGATATACTTAAAAGATATAGAGAAGATATATTAAGGTAATTTTGGAATAAAAAATTCTCGACGCGTCAATTCCAGCGCAAGAGGTTGAAATCGACATGTGAAATATCATTTTATTGAAGCTTTTTCTCTATCGATTCGAAGCTGATCAAATCGAATTCCACCGTGTCTGAAGTTTGCAGTGATTTTACAAAACATTTTTCGCTCGTCGATCCGGAGCGATCGAACGAAAATAAATAATTCCATCCGCAATCAATGGCATTACGATACGAACTCGATGAATATTTCTTCCCCGATATCAATATGAATGAATATTTGTTGTCGAACAATGATGAATATTTGTTCTCGAGATCAAGAGGCAGAGACCAAATACGGAGAAATCTAACGAATTACGAAACACCATCAAGCTCCGATCGAGCGTTTCTTTCACCATTTCCTTCCTGCGTGTACGCGTCGTTAACGCGTGCATTAACCTATCCCGAAATTTCGCAACGACTCGAAAAAGGAAACTCGTAATAAAGAGGATCGTCGCAGATCTTCGCCAGCACGATCGATAAGGAGATTTCCATGGGAAATTAGTCCCGATGTTGATGAACTGACGCAACTCGCGTCAGTCACTGTACAACACCTCGCAAGTTCTCTTTTGAGAACACATATCTTTAGGTAAATTTTACTTAGGTCGCGTAGATTTTACTGCTTGCCATCGTGGTAATATTTACGCAATGCTATTCACTGTAGTAGCAGCAATTAGTAACTACACTATATTTATCGATGAAAGTTAGCTCGTCAAATTAGAGATCATTATATTTTCACATCTTTCACATTTTTCTTGCTTATAGACAACTTAGAGAATTTATTAGTCTCGCAATCAGTCAATTTCGGGTTTCTTCTCAAAAAAAAAAAAAAAAATAACAATTGCCATGTCCAAGTAAGTAGACTAACCAACGAAAGTAAGTAGTATCTTGCAGGCAACGGGACTAGTTTTCAAATATATTACTCGATATGTATTATTCGAGGAGCTGAAATCATTTTTGTATGTCTTGCAAAGAAAAGGAAAAAGTGGTGATTTTCGTAACGTTGGCCGATAACCGCTGACGAAGAGGAGAATGGTCACGCGTACGTGACAGCGGCCGACAATGTGCTAAGGAGAAGGGATCGCAGATGAAACGAATGAGAAGCTGGACGGGCGGAAAAAGCGCCTAGGATGTTTATCCGAGAAGGAAGAGATCAGAAAAGGAGGAGAAGGACTTCGGGGCCGAAAGTAATAAACGGAAGGTAGAACGAGCTTCTTAAACCGAGGGGAAAGGAGGGACGAGGCCGATTCCAGGTATAGAGAAGAAACGTTGAATTAATTAATGGAAGGAAGCTGCTTCGCA
Source organism: Frieseomelitta varia (assembly GCF_011392965.1). Taxonomy (NCBI): domain Eukaryota; kingdom Metazoa; phylum Arthropoda; class Insecta; order Hymenoptera; family Apidae; genus Frieseomelitta; species Frieseomelitta varia. Next base: position 164,749 of record NW_025110146.1, read on the forward strand.
CACGTATGTATGTAGCTATCTCGGGCGATAACCGACGCTCGGCTTGAAAGGAACACGCCCTCCCCGTTGCTGCAAGTCGTGAGGTTTCGAATATGCACTGAAACTTACACGTGTACACCTTTATGTATTCCATGGTTGGCAAGGGACTGAGTAGTAAGAGATTGAAAGAGGAAATTGTTGAAATTAAAGAATATTGTGGAACGCGCGCTCACGTGAGAGTAAAGAGACAAGGTCGCCAGACACGATCTTCACGTTTGAACCTACGATCGATCATATCGTCTTTCGCGGTGAAACACATTTTCGTGACGACGAGTTAACTCGTCGTGCGTAGTCAAAAGGTTGATACACGCCTTTCATCGATTTTTGGTGTGTCATTGACGTGTCGAAGGACGCACGGCATTAAAAATTATTACCGCTACGTCTCGTCCGTATCACGTGAATACAGGGACCTTCAGACGCAGCAGACAAATGAGCTGTTGGCCACCTTTCTCAACTTCCCTTCCTCCACTCGAGCAATTACCGAAAACAAAACCGTCGTGCGCACATAGAAACGAGCGAAAAGGGAGGTTAAAGCGAGCGACGAGGGGTTAGAGAAGCCGAAGATGTGAAGCAAGGCGAGCAACAGCAGCAGGAGGCGAACGATCGCGGCGAAACTCGGCAAAAGAACTCGGGAGAAGTTCGGTGCAGTAAGGAGCAAAGACAAAAACGAGGCTACACCGGTCACGACGGACCAAACGTATTAAAGGGGTTGGGAAGAGGGGGGGAGGGGCCCGGGAGAGAAAGACCGAGACTGGAAACCGGTAGAAAGGAGAGAAAAATAGCGAGAACGAGGTGGTAGGAGAGAGGAGAGAGAAAGAGAGGGAGAGGGAGATGGAGATACTACGGGCGGACCAAGAGAAAGCAGAAACGAGCAGCACGGGCACGTAGAGGCAGATCACCGACACAGACACAAGGGAAAGGGAAGGAGAAGCCGAAGGAGCCGGAGGATGGGGTAAAACGGACCCACCGTGAGCCACGTTCCCACGATCTCATGAATGAACTCGCGTGGCTACTCGCCACGTGGTGGGGAGGCTACTCTCCTTCCTCTTACCCTTGCTTCCTCTTCGTCCCTTACCGGCAACAGGCAACGACGTCGTCGTCCACGGCCGTATCTTTCGCCTGTCCTTCCTTTCGTGGTTTCTTTCTCTCTCTCTACCGGGAGGCAAAACCGAGACCTGGACACAACCAGGTGTGGTAGGGGTAACATCCCACCGTGGATCTACGTAGCCGGGGGTAAAGAACTCGGGGTCATCCTCGGGAAAGGATACGACACGTCGTGTCCGTTCCCGAGGAAATTTCAGACCGATTTCTCCACAGCCCTTCTGCAAACGGATTTTTCCATCGTCTCGGTTGGAGAAAGTATCATATTGATGGTTGGCCGTTTAGGGGGTTTGGGAATTTGCAAGAGCAGTCGGAACGGAGAATTGTTGAGAGTCTAAATTCTTTGTACACTTGCTCCATAGAGGATTGAACTTCGTTTCTGATTCGATGAAAGAACGATACTATATTACGCATACTTACTATCTAGTTAATAAAGAGACAAGAATAAATACGAGGTAAGGTGTTCGAATATTTAAGGAAAAACGGACGGAGCACGACTAACAATTGTAACGGTATCTGTTACAAAGAATCATTTCACGTGTTGAAATATTGGGCAATGAGGTTACGTCGGAAACGAATACGGAGATGATTTCAGCGGTGCCTTTTTTTTTTCTTTTTCTTTTTTTTGACTCACTTCCGGTGAGTCGATTCGTTGACAAAGACTTTGAAAAGTTTCCTCAATGGTCGAGGAAATAATTAATAAGTTGTAAAGGCTGATCTCTTACGAATTCCGCCAGGCCCTATCGTCGAGATTCCAATTTAAAATTACTTTAAAACGATTATTAAATTAATCGGAATTAGTATAATCTGTCGCGAATTCTCAGCAATCCGAGAACTCTAACAGCACTTTCTGTCGTCGCGCAATGGACGCGAGTCCATCGATCGAACTCCTATGCGTATAACGGCTTTGATTTAGGTGTTTCGCTGTGTCGACTACTATAAAGTCGCTGACGCAACTTATATATTAAACGGCGATGCGTCGGGACGGTTGGAACGGTTGCACAAGAAACGGAGCAGGTTTCGCGGTAATTGCGCTTTGCAATTGTAAAAAGAGGCGACCACACGGTGGGGGCAAAGTAATTCCGGGCGATTCGGTCTGACAGAGCGGCAGCGTATTGAAATTTTCTGAGAAATTGCGTGCTTTTTACCACGGCTGCCCCAATCCCACTAGCGAATTGAAAGAAACTAGTCTACTCCTACTATCGGCGATACACAATTTCCTGTTAATTAATTCTCTGTACGCAAACGTGCGTTTTTACATTCGTCGGTCGCAAACTGAATCACCCAGCTTCATAATCCCGGGCGTATAATCTTTTTATCGTTCTATAAAAATTTTTACGTCGTTTATCCTCGATGGATCGCGGATTTCCGTTCGTAGGAGATTTGAAACGTGCAGAAACATTCAGTGCATCGAGATGTTCTGTTTGTCTAGTTGTATAAATGTATAGTTGTATGGCTGTTATAAATGTGTCTACTGTCGCAAGAAGTGTGTATAAAATATTTGATATCTTCCGGACGGGGATAAAGATCTGAAAGGAAGACGAACGACAAAATCTCGGTGACTCGTTTCTGTGCAAGTACTCGATCACCAGATTTGGTAAACCAATCGTATGAAAATTTTATTTTTAACAGGGAATTTACTTTCACGGCGCTCAAACCAAAAACTCGAAAGAATTCGCGATTCATAAAACATCTTTCAGATCCTAGAACAGTATTTGACAAAAGAAAAGAAAACAACTCTACAGAAAATAGAAAAATCGTGACATTCAACAGAAATCCAAAGAACAAACGCAGAAAATCGGTCGGACTGCAATATATTTCGACTTGTGCTCGGGAAAAGTATTTTTAACCGTATCCGTGACATGATGGCAGGACGCATTAACGCAGCCGAGTTATCAGTCAGCAAAATCAGAAATCAAGGCTCGATATATCAGGGCGAATTAAACCGTTACGGACTACTAATTGCGGGACCGGGTTTCGTGGCCGTCCACGGAGATAAACCGGCTTGTCGAATCACGTGAGAAAACACGAGAGAACGAGAGGCCGCTTCCTTTATTAGTTCCTGGTCCACCCTCTGCGGCCTGGCTCTCTCTGGTTGCCTCTTGGTGAATGAAGCCGAGTCGCGTGGCGCCTCGTGACGTCACAACCTGTTGCTACCTGTTTCTCTCCTTCCTCCTTTATTCCCTTCGCGTGTGTACCTTCCTATCTGTTCCTTATCGACCAACTCTCCCCTCCAACAGCAGCTCGCCGTACGATATCTCTTTCCCTCTTGTTTCGTGTACACGTAACACGCTCTTGGTTATCTCGAACGACTCTGAACATATCCCGAAGTTAAGATTTTGATTATATATCGATATCAAGTTTGAAGACTAAGATTTCGCTCCGGGAGAGAGCATTTTTGGAACTTTCGAATTGGAAATTAAAGATCGGTTTGCCTTCAGGCATCTTGGGAAACACTCTGCACTCACCTGAAATTGAGATTCCGATCGTATCGAAACTTGAACCGAGCTCGAAAACCAAGATTTCACTCCGCGAGATTTTTGAAACTTTCCAACTTGGTTTTCGAAGATTAAAGATCGAAATAAAGACGACTATTGGAATATTCTTAATGCGTCGCAGGAAACTTGGTTCCGAAATTTCAATTGGGCAGACTCTCAGATAATTCAGATAATGAAACTTGAAGGAACTCGGATTTCCGGGCATTAAATGAGGATTACATTGAAAATTTTAATTCCGTTAAGATCTGGGCTAAATTTGAAAAGGCGAAATCTCAGGAGAACGACAGCTTAATGTAATTTGGAGTTTTGTAAATTAAATGGAACACAGATAATAGAAATGTTTTTTCTGCAGCCAGCGCGAGTTCTAGCAAACTTCTGTTTAATTATACGAAGAAACGAATCGTAAATATTGGCGAAACTTGCTAAAGTAACGCGACCTCGAGGATTCTTCAGGTTCCGTCCGAGTCCAGGAAGATTCCTGTTTTACCTATCGTGGGTTACGTGGACGACGGCCACGCCGCCTATGTAGAAGGCCTCGAAGTCTCTCTGCACAGTGCAGGATAAACAGAACCGGTAGAGGTAGCCACTTTCCGGTTTCGATCCGGTGGCCTCGGCCGCACGCTGCAAAATCATTCGCAACACAGATCGGCGCAGCGACAAGCGCGTATGCATTTTTTACGAGACTAAACTATCTTTAAATCCCGCTCAATAAGGTGTCGAGCAGAGAGAGAGAGAAAGAGAGAGAAAGAGAGAGAGAAAGGTTCGTTTCTATCGAACGCCTCCGACCAATGCCCCCGGCAACGTCTATTTAAGGCGAACAGAAACACACCGATCGCGAACCGGTATAATCGAACACGACTCCCACCGCGCGCGCGCGCGCGTGTGTGTGTGTGTGTGTGTGTGTGGTGTGCCTTTATCAAAGCTATTTACCATTTATCAGCAATGAAATTGATTACTCTGCAAATCGATGAAAATACATTTGCAATTACATAACGCCAAACGATAACAATTTCTTTTTTCTTTCTTATTTTCACGAATTATTTACGATCTGACCCATATTGAGACTGTAGCGATCGGCTATTTTTTCATAGTCGATAATTTTCACCAGAGACCAGCGAATTTTGTTGTATACAATTTGGAGAAATTTAACAAACTCGTAAAACGCGAAACGACACCGAGTACACGTAAATCGATGAATATAACATTGACACGTATATGTTCGAACTTATTATAATTCATTTTTAGGCGGAGAATCGCGCCAGTTATAACGGGCCGCGTAAAAATACGCGAGGAAACGAATAACGGTAACAAGTATTGGGGATGAATTTAGACGGAGCACAAATCGGAGAGAAAGAGATCCCCCGGTGGCGGGAAAGCAGAGAACGACACTTGAAGAATTTATACTCGCTGGTCTAAAAATAGGGGATCGATGCATCGTATTCTTGGTTCGAAGAATGAACAGCGGTATAAATCATTGAAATAACAAGCTGCCAGTCAGCGATAACTAATTCCAGAGATCGATACGCGACAGTTACCCGCGGTGCAAGATAAATTCGTCGCTGAACTTAACGAAAATAATCGGCGTCCTCCACCATTGAGAAACACAAGTATCAATGAAGATGTACCGAAACTCTTTGCCAATTGCATTAACGTAATCTAAAATAAAAACCCATTACTTTCCACGTCTCTATTGTCCTTTCCAGAATCGATGAAATATTTAGCCGATCGAAGCTGAATTTACTAAAAATAATCGATCTATTCCCCTGCTATAAAAGAGACACTTATCAACGACACGTTCACAAACCCAGGATAATAATCTAATCGCTTCGATTCTATTATTCTCTTCTTCCAATGTACAATGAATTTATATATATACATCAACGTTCTCCATCTTTGAAAGGTACAAATATCAATGAACGAGTATCGAAACTCTTCGCTAATTGCATTAACGCGATCTAAATTCGTTTCGATTTTTTTGTCTTTCCTGTCTAAAGAATACATATACAGATTCTATGAAGAATTCAGAAACAATCAACCTGCTCCGGCTTCGCAAATAGCAAACATCACATTGCTAAATTCCTATCGCGGATCTCAACTAAACTATGTGAATTTATTAATTAATACGTGCCCGTTACCAAAGAACCAGGTATCAATGAATAGACACAACACCGCCTCCGCAAATTTTCCTCGCACAATCCATTATAATAAGTGTGATTAACTACGTCATTCCACTCCTATTAGTCTCGTCGTCCGACAAGAGAAATATGTATACACAAGACTCGGCGAACAATACCCCGTGCAGAAGCTTCTGAAGAAGGTCTGGTTCTTCACGGTCCTCAAGGAGCGTTGTAAGAGAGCGGAGGGCAATTTGGAAATCTTGAAATTCTCTCCTCTCTCACGAGCGCAGCATCTGTGTTCACTGGCAAACGCGAGGCCGGTGAACGAGGGAAAGAACGGCGACGAAAAGAAAAAGGAGGGAGAGAGAGAGAGAGAGAGAGAGAGAGAGAGAGAAAGAGGGTTTGTTTGAAACTGTAAATCGTCGTCCTCGGGGATCGAGGACGTGAGAACTGTATCTGCGTCTGGTCGCCGGTAGGTAAGCAAACCGGGCCGAACGAGAGACAGGGACGAAGAAGTTGAAGCAGTCCACGGAGACAGAAAGAAGGAGAGAAAGGGGAGACAGAGGGGGGGGAGAGAGAGAGAGAGAGAGAGAGAGAGAGAGAGAGAGAGAGAGACTGTTCGACCGCACGCACAGCTGCGGTTACGCATTTCGCGCAATGCTTCTTCTCCGCCGCAGTGTTCTTTGCACACACGACCGGAGAAACGGCCCACGCCGACGATCGATTCCCTTCGATGATAAACGAACGTTTCTTTTTTTAAAAGCAACCCAGGAGACGTTGTAACACGTAGAGGTTGTAACGCTCGAGATGAGAGTGAACGGAAAGGAAGAGAAAAGAGGATAAAAGGAAGAAAGATTGTAACGCGTCAACGTGGGAGACTCGAATCGCTATGGTGATTTCTTTTTTTAACCGATCGTCGAACAAATATCGTTAGGGCGTTAAGACAGATACGTGCCTCTAGGGATTTATGCTAGAAATTCATTGAAACCTAAGTCGGCGGATTTCATCTCACTTTGTGTTTTATAGTCTTCAGAGAGGTCACAAAATCATTTCAAAATTGACACTGGAACTATCTATAACTATAACTAAAGTGATCAAAATCAATTTATAATTTTTGTTACATATTTTATAGACGTAAAGCAGCATTTTTAAAGACTTAAATCGTTATTCGTAAGATATACAAATAAAAGTCCATCGTATTATAAAGTCTCGCTAAATATTTTTTTGGACTTCAGTGTCTCCGATGGAAATTTTATTCTTTAATCGTCGGAGTTCTAATGTCAGATAATTAAGTAAGAGTTAAGTTAGAATTTTTTACTGTCTTACTCGCTGTCGACTCACTTCTTTCAAAAATAATGTTGAATTTCATTCAAACAAGCGGAATTAACTTTTTTTTCTAAACTTTACAATTTCATTTGCTTGACCGCCAATTTCATTTACAAAAAGAACCCTTCACGTCTCCTGTTTCATCCACATTATCCGTGCAATCAATCACACTTTACCTTGTCATCATAATCGTTTTACCTTTACCTAACAATGCAGGGAAGAAACTTACAAGAATTTCACGGCTGCGTCGTTTAATTACAGTGGGAAAGGATTAAAAATAATCGATGGATCGAACGAGCTGGTACGTAGGAGTAACAGGTAGACGCAAGTAGAATGCAAACGGTGGATAATATAGAAAAAAAAAAAAAAAAGGCGAGCGACACAAGCGTGGGACCGGTCAACATGGTCCCATAAGTTCACGTTTCCCTTTCATGATCCTTTCGAGCGTGCACCCTCGTCCAATCGCTCTTCCCCACGATCACGCACATTCTCATGCACTCGTCAGGCTTCGACCGCATTTTTTCCTTTATTTCTTTTTTTTTTTTTCCTCCTCTTTCGACGTTTTCCCTGCCACATTCTGCTCCGTCTCGAATACTCCAACGATCCGATCTCTGATTTTTATCGACAGTCTCTTCAACGAGATTTCAACTGACTTTGGTGACAATCGATCCTTCGTTTTCCAAAGCGGAAAAAATATACGAATGACGATCGCGAGGCGCTAGTTTCTCGGAGTTTCTTCGCTTGAAAGATTCGTTTGTCTATTTCATTTGTGAATCGAAGAGGATCGAAGAGAAAATTCGATGTCGAGAATTTCTTCTTTTGAAATTTTATTATTCCTCTTATGTCGATGTCATGCAACATCATGTCTATATTCATTATAATTACTACTAGCAATCATAAAAAATTTTATAATTCAGTTAAATTTAAGTATAACGTCTCCTCTTACAGAGGACGGTCGAGTGCAGAGGAAATATCAAGATACCAAGATAGATGAAAAAAAAAAATAAGAACACGCGAAGACCACTTCACAAGCATCCTGAAACAGCCTAACAAATCTTCGCGCGGTGCATGGCGAATCTTCGGGGAAAATCCAGAGAGTGACGTTTTCGTTTCTTTCTGTTCTCTTGGAAATTCCAAGAGAGATACAACAACGACGTCCATTCGTCGACATGCACCACTGACGACGACGTTGCACCCGCAGAAAAAGGGCCGTGTTTTTACCGCCGGTGGAAGAAAACGTGGAAGGGGCCCTGGCATTCGAAAGTCGTCGCCTGGGTAAACTTCAGCTCGCGCGCGCTCGTATCTTTCAGTCCCGCCACTTTTAAATAACACTACTGTACCTGGTCTACGTGACTAGACTCTCTCTCTCTCTCTCTCTCTCTCTTCGTCTGCCTGTACACCGACGAATCTTATCAATCACACGTCGTGCAAGAGACACAGACGAATATTTTCCTTTCCACTCCTTAAACGACTCGTCGGTGCCGTTCATCCGCGACACGGACGACACGCGCCATCGCGAAATTTTCATCGAAACAACCCACGGACTGTCAAGTGGAGGACGTCGTAAAGTTTCACGACGTTGTTGTCCGGAATCTGTTACGAGACAACGAAGATTCTCCAAGCCCTTTCTTCCAGCAAAATCACCAAAATGCTGAACTTTTACAAGCTTCAACGCAATGAGTCAATGAAACGATCTTCTGCGGAGATTCACGAAGAAAAACTGGCTGTTTTCAACAATTTTCGTGAACAGTAGAAATATTCTAGGTCTGACGATAATCTTCTTTTAGATTTCGATGGGACTGCCAGATTAGATCTACGGTCGAAACCAGTTGTTACCTTTTTGCCTGTGTAACATGTACTGATTAACGAGGCATTTCGAATTTTTTTTTTTTTGCAAAATTTTATCGCGATGGAAAACTCTGGTGATAGTCGCTTGGCGACTAGGGTAACAAATATCCAAGAATAAAACGGACGACGATCCTCTTAAAAACTAAGCGCAGATTCTATTTTGAATGTAATTGCGAACAGCAGAATAATTTAGCTCGGATTTTAAAGCTGTCGCGCGATTCAATGAAAACTTCAGGTGTTAATTTCAAACGAATTATAAATTTCTTCATTTATATTGGAAAATCTCCATCTCGGCCGTTTCTATTATTCACCGCATCGATCAATTATGGATATTCTTATTTTTCGTCTCGATTACGTCCGCAAACTACGAAGACGATCGAGGCCACTTGGAGAACGAATCATTCATCAGACACCGATTCAAATTCCTCGCCATCTCGTACTATTTCATCAAATAATCGTGCCTCGAATCATTCAGGAAGAAACGATGCACTTGAGAAGAGCAACACCAAAAAAGAAAAAAAAATCATTTAACCATTTGCGCTGGCAACTGATTGCGGACCATAACGAGTGACCAAACCGTATGCCAATAATTCGTCGCTTTCCTTTTGAACTCGCCGGTATGACGTCACTCGGATTAGAAATTACTGAGAAGTATACAATTTATTATTTGTTTCGCCTGTTTTGTTCGACTTAAATATACTCAAATCTGAGAAAATATTGGCAATTTTGCGAACAAAAGAATGCTCGACGCGCGTGGTCATCGGAGAACATGCTGAGAGAATACTGAAAAGCGAACTATTTGTTAACGTTGTAACGTTAATTCAGTAGGTAGAAACAAATCTCCGCTTTAGGCTGCATTACTTTCAATTCTATATTCGTGAAAATATGAAATTGCGCCGGTCTACTAACATAGCGAAAGAATACGACACTTGGCTAGATTATTAGCATTCTGCCGCTATTGTCAACTCCCTTTCGAACTTACATTCCTCCCCATTGTACATCCACCTCGGTTCGAGAAAGGATTAACCCGCTGAAAGTTGCTCCAAGATTTTCAAAAGCGAGGGAGCTGTCGATCGTAGCGTTCAATTTGTCATTCCAAGAAGCGAACCTGTAGTGACGCGGCTACGCGCGTTATGTATGTACGTGTGTATGTATGTATATACAATTTATTCCGCAGCCAGGTAGCGAGTATACCGGATGAGCATGGCTCGACGTCTTACGTGCCCTGTGTGCTACGAAGGGCCACCTGACGAAGAAAGAGAGCCCCAACTACGCTCACTTTTCTCCATGGTCATGTGTGTTACGGTATCGAAGGACAGACTTGTGCCAAGTCTTTCCGCTGCCAGTGCATTTTTCTTTTTTTTTTTTTCTTTAACGCTTTTCTTCACGCAATCCATCGAAATGCACTCACGAAGATCAATACCACACGCTGATGCGACAAACATCCGGTTGGTTTCGACCGATGAATTCGTTTCGAACGAATTCTGCATAGCACGTGGTGCAACACTTGCTTCGTTTCTCTTTGACACGTGACAAATTTCTATATTTCTCTCTCTCTCTTTCTCTTTCTCGAGGAAAACTGAGGAGCATCTTCGAAGGCAGTGTAAATGCAACCTGCATTAAAACTCTCTGGTCGTGGTTAAAGTTCGTAAGTAGGTAAACAAGGGTAAGAAGGACCCAAGGGCCAAATGATAGAAATCAGAGATCTCACGTCGGATCCTTACAGTTACTGTCCACGAATTTTCCTTCTCGTTTGAACGAATAGAGAGAGAGAACGATCCGAACGTGGAATTGAAATGAGAAATGAATTTGCACACGAAGTGCGATGAAATTGTAATTTTGAGTCTGATAAAAGTCAGAATTAATTTGATCAAAATTATAGCTATGTGTTTTTGGTAGGTACAAGGGCAAGCTTGGATCGAAAAAGATAATTCGATAATTCTAGTGTTGTCAACCATTCTTTACTTTAGTCAATATTAAAAAATACTCTGATGCAACAAAGTCAGAGACCAATCAAACTTTATGAACGTAGCCAAAGAAAACGAAGACTCGTTTTGTCTATTAAAAATTCTATCGTTCACCATTTACATTATTACACGCGTTCCGTATAATTTTTTTGCATCCTGAAATTTCGCACGAACGCACGAAAATTCAGAACTGTTACCTAGTTCTCGGCGGAAAAATCTCCATCCGATTTTCAGTCCAGTCTCCGCTTAGCGTGGATTACTAATCTCACTTCCGATCAATCTTTCGTCGTTTTCGACCGATCTTGATCAACCGACGAGAAAAAAGAAAAAACATTTTCAAGGACGCTTTCGACCGTAACTTTCGCAAATCTTTATCTCTTTATCATTCGTATCTCTAAACGCGAGATCCAGATTAGCGCGATTAGCCGGGAGGGCAATTATCGCCCGGGTCAGAGTTTGCTGCTCAAGACGAGACGATTAATTAATTCGAAAGCCGACACGATTGCGATAATTAGAGGAACGAGAGGTTTCCTCGCTGGTCGTGCGGTTCGTTCACGCAATTTTCTTGTTAGACGGACAGAAGCGTCTGGCAACAAAGCTTTCCCAGTCCGGTAAAAGGCTGGACGCGGTGAGAAGGAAACGCGGAAAAGAAACAAATTTTCACGCGCGCGTACGCGCGTCAATGTCGCCGCGGACAATGGCTATTTGCATAAAACATTCCGGCCGGCAACTGTCATCAGACGTCCTATCAAGTGGCAACGGGGTGAGAACGAAGATCCGGTGACAATGGCGAGCCGAACGGTTGTTACGACTAGTCTTGAGAAAACTTGCATTATTCAATGGCCTCCTGCGATCGTCCCAGGAAAATGTAAACGTCTCTCCTCGTCTCCTCGAATAAAATAATCCCTCCTCTTTTTCTTTTTTTTTTTTTTTCTTTTCACGTCGCGAACCGATCGAGGAACCGATCTTTTATTTAAACACTACGTTTGCCTCTTTGAAGGAGACACTTGGCATATTTATTACACGTCCAGCTGTAAAGTTGCAATCGCTCACACACAAGAATCGTTTACATTCGCGAATTAACACGATTAACGGGCAGCTTTCAATTTGCTTTTCGCGTCGATGCGACTCCAAGAACAAACGTTGAGAATAAACGTAAGATTTACCTTCGGCTTGAGGTGAAATTATGAGAAGAATTTTTCTATTTTATCGATGCGCGCGAATATCAAATACGTCTCGTCTGTTTCATTTCTTCCGCGAACTTCACACGGATCCATCTCGAATTTTTTTTCGTCACAAATTAGGAAAACCTTGTTTATGGGGGATACCTTCTAACGCGATGATTTTCGTCGAGTTCGCGCAGAGATTGAGAAAGACTTATTAAACCGATGTTAACAACGAATCGCTCGAGTCTTCGCGAGGAGGAGTTTGACCTGCAATTCCAAATGTTGGAGCTTCGACAGACTTGTCCACCTAGCTTTCCATAGGGAAAACGCTTCCTTCGTCGACGTGTGACGTCCACGCCGACGAAGGTTGAACGACTCGCAACGAAACCGCTAATTACTAGAACCGCGACGCGTTTGTTAACCGTTCACGGTTGATTAAACGCCTCTATACACTCCGTTCTGCCTTGAAAAATTTTATCGGCCGTGTCATTCATTATAATCGATACGCGAGCATACACACGCGAGTGACTCACAAAAGTATTTCAACGCTTGCATATGTGCATTGCATGAAATATTTTGAAATTTCATTAGCACCGTTCATCTCATTGAAACGATCGTCGCTACGCTGTTTGAATTTCGAACAACACGTTTATTGTAGGCATATATCTAGCAAAAAAAAAAAAAAGTTGAAGTGCAAACAGCCATTTTAACCTATTGCGCTGGAATGACGTACCGCGCACGTCGAGAATTTCCTGTGCCAAATTGCAACGTTTTCTCAGTTTTAAGTACACCTAAATGTAACCCAGGCGAAAACAAATGAGTTTAACTTAACTTCTTAACAACATCTGTCCAGCGATAAAAGAAGAAAAAAGCGACGAATTATTGTATAACGGTTCGGTCGCTCGTTATGGTCCGCGAACCAGTTACTAACACAAGGGATTAATGCCACGTAGAAATTTTCGAAACTTCAAACAACGAACGAAAGTTTATTGTTACTCGAATTTCTGCTACTTTCGTCGACTTTAATCCCGCACATCGTGTGCACAAGTCATTCTTCGTGGCTTTCCGTCGAAGAAAATCGCGTTGGTGGAAAGCAAAGCGCGGCGGCTGGAACGGAATCACCGTGTTAAAACGTTTCCAAGGATGATTCACGGGTCACGCGAGAAACGGTGGAAAAGCCGGTGGAATCAGTGAAAAATTGCGATCGTGTGCGTAACGAGCGCAACCGTAGAGGAGTTGGATAAGTGGGTGGACACGACGGTGGATCCAGCAGCAGATCGGAGCAGAGTGCGTGCGTACACGCGCACGCACACACGCCAGGCAAAGGAGAATGGAAGGCGGGGGCGTTCCAGTGGGGGGGCCTTAATGAGGATGCTGCTGATTATCCAATTCGTAAATTCTCGCTACATTTTGATCGTGCTCGCCGAGCCGCGAGTAACAAGAATTACTCTGTGCTCCGCTACCACCCGATTGCCTCTGTCCGTTCTCGCCGATTTCTCGCCGATTCCACGCGTGTCCCGCTTTTACTTTCCACTCTCCTGCCGATTTTTTTTTTTTTTTGTCCAAGCAACAACAACACGACCGAAACGACAATCGCGACGATCACATCTTGTTTTTTTACTCTGAGGGAGTAAAATCGTGTACTTGCCATTACCAGTTGAATTTCATGGAATTTTCGTGTATCGATGTATGTGTATTATTTTCTTAATTGATTTGACTCCGATACACGAATATTATCCATTAAATTTTGCCCAATCGTTACTGTAACTATATAGGAAGTCTCTACTAAAACAAATTCGTAATTCTTTTATTTCTTTTTTCATTCCAACGTTTGAGAAAAACAATTTTCAAAACGTAATGAAAAAAAAAATCATGTTTCAATTTAAATTTAATTTAAAATTAACGAAATTAGTTTTTTCTTATATCTCGATGTTTTATTGAAAAAAAAAAAAAAAAACAGGTGAGAAGAAACTTTTGGCCCATCCTGTATATCAGATAAGGTGAGAAGAAACTTATCGCGCATCACGTGTCAATTCAATGCCGTGAAACTTACAAACGAAGAAATTGCAACAACTTTTGAATTTTAAAACTGATAACTCGAGATACCCCGAGATCGTGCGAAACGAACATTCGGGTCAATCTGACACGAAATACATCCAATATGAAATAGATGATGAACGTTTTTTCCTCTTTCGGCTGACAGGTTTTTAATCGATATTTCGGTCGGTTCCTCTAAGGGAAGGGAATGTGTACACCGCGCATATTAACCACTTTGCTGGCTGCATTGACGCAATTGCACCGTCGAAGAACTGTTCACTGTCAAGGACGAGTCGAGTCTTCTTCCTTTAGACGCAGACGACGCTGCATTAAAACAGTACGGATTGTATAATATCGAAATATTGGGAACGGTGTGGCCATCGTGGCAGAATGGAATTTTGCAAGAGAGCACACACGCTCGCCAACAACAACGGTGCTCTTTGCTCGCGCCTCGACTCTGGACATCCGATCGAAACGACGGATAACAACAGCCGGACAGATAACAGATGGACAGACTTCGTTGTTTAATATTTAACACATTATTCACGAGAAACGTGAATCGACGCCTTTTATTTTCCAACTGCTGGCAAATGGCGTGAATCAATATCTCGCGTTTATTGCGTTATTATATACTCGATACGTTTCCACATTATTGAATACGCCATACGTGCGTACGATAATTGTTATCGTTGATAACATCTGAACGCAAGTGAGAGTTGATCACGCAGGATGATCAGAGTTCAACGTTTTTCGTGGAAATTTGATAAATATCATTTTTCGAGGCTTGAACGACTTTTCATAAAACACAGAAACAACAGTTTGATTTCTTTTTAATGCCGTAGTTTCTCACATCTCCGAGCAGCTTTGGTGTTACTATATTCCGTATATATACTTAAATAGATTGCAGCTGCACTCTAATTAACAATATTTTGATATTTCCCGCCTCTATGGATCATCGTATAAAGACGAACCTGTCGTTCGTGGAATTCGTTTGCTGGAGCCTCGAGCGTCGAGCAAATTGTATGCAAATCGGCTGGCGATATTTTTAGACGGTATTATATGCACTCTTGATCAATTGTCCTGTACCTTTGGAATACAGATACCGCATGTTTTAATACTCGAAAGCCACTTCCAAGAATTTTCTTTACGAGCGTACTTTGTTTCGAGCAACGTCATCTTTTTTCGGAGTAACTTCGATCCTTTTTTTCTTTTTTTTCATTCTTTCGTGGAAAAAATAATATTATCGCGAAACACATATTTTTCCATCCCTTCTCTCTCTCTCTCTCTCTTTCTCTCTGTAGATGATCGGGTCGTCCTGTTGTTTTTTCCTCGCCACGTTTTAAATTTTAAAATAGCACAACACGCAACATCGTCGTGCGAGCCGGTCTGCGCGATCTAATCGGACAAGTTATACACGAGTAAGTGCTTATGCAGCTAACGCTCATATTATGCAAGCATCACTCGATGTAAGTGCACCTTTTAGTGTCACAATCCAACAGTTAACAGGACACCACTACAACCGGCCGCCGGTTGGATCGATCGTGTTTCAACAGAGACACACAGTCCTGGAATATAGCTGATTTCAGAATTCCTTCGACCTACATGAACCCTTCCATCTTCGGCCCTCTCTCTGGGTAGTAAACAAAATTCCAAGCAATTTTTACATCCTCCCGTAAGAACGCGAGCGCGAGCCGAGCCAGGGATATTCCGTTGACTCTGCGCGATTTCGATCGGCCGCCTCTGATACTCGAGAGGGACGAATTGAAAAAAAGAAACGTCGTTCTTTCGAGAACACCGCCAAAATTCGTGCTTCGCAATCAATCAGAAGGATGATTTCAATTCGTTGGAAAGAAAGAAAAAAAAAAAAAAAAAAGAATCTAAAAATTATCAAAATCCAAAAAGCTAACAAAGCCAGGAGGAAGTAATCATGTGCAGAGGGAGAGAGAGAGAGAGAGGAAGAAATTGAAATGAATTTCCTCGTGATTGCGATTACGGTTGCGTTGGTAGGTGTGCTCGGGTGCGGAAACCTGTTACGCGTTCGTGGCACATATAACCGCGTGCATTAACTGTAAAGATGCCCGATGAATATGCCTGCGCGAGACTGCGGGAAATTCAACGTTCCCCCTCGTGCTACTGAAACGCGCGGTGAATTAACGTCACACAAGGGAGCCACGAAACGTTCTCTCCCCCACGGCTCACAATAGGTATCTTGTGGCGCGTTAAAACTACAATGGCCGCGTACACTGGCTAATTGAAACATTTGCCTGGACGATTACTAGACCGACCGGGTAAACACACGCGCGAGCGTGTCATTTTCTCACGCCAAACACCCGATACCACGGGACAAATTGCATAGTTACATGGTATTAGTATCGCGATCGTTCGATCACTCCACGGTACATATAAACGTGCATAATCAACTCCTTTCTTACATTAGTAAGAAACATTACACATGTGTAACTCTTGTCTTACGTTAGTAAGAAATATTACACACTTGTCAACCGTTTCGCTAATAATTGACAGTCTCAGAAGTCGAGCCGGTCAATTCTACGTTTTTTGACAATTTTTTTTCATTTCGGTACGTATGAATGTACGACTCTACAAGCGAAAAAAACAACTTATTTTCGTGGTAATTGGCATCAACGCGAATTAATTTCTATCATTTTCCTCCTGTGAATTGGAACGGATGAAATCAAATAAAGTTCGTGTCATCTGAGTAGAATGACGCAAGATTTTCGCAAAATATATTATTTATAACAGCAGCAGCTGTTTCTCTGCTTTTCGATTTGTGGAATTGATCGGCGTGACTTCTGAATGACTCCACTTTTGTTGGACATATCAAAGTATGCCAATTTATTTCAATTTAATATTCCATTTGACGTATTCGTACTTGAAGGTGTAAACGTAAAGCGAAGTTGAGAGACGCTTGAAAAAAATTTGTTGA
Source organism: Frieseomelitta varia (assembly GCF_011392965.1). Lineage (NCBI taxonomy): Eukaryota > Metazoa > Arthropoda > Insecta > Hymenoptera > Apidae > Frieseomelitta > Frieseomelitta varia. The sequence continues at coordinate 181,792 of NW_025110146.1, forward strand.
ACAAGAGGGTTCAGCGAGAGGGTTAAGACGAGAAATGGAACTGGAAATCACAGGCCTTGTTAATGGAATCAGTGTGATATGTATTGGAATCAAATAAAGCGCAAGCCGGTTGAAATATACGATTAACCCCCTGATTAACTCACAGCCTACGCTTCTTATAGATCCCCTATTATTAGCAGAAAGATCTCCGCGATACTTGCAAACGTTCGTAAGCCTCGTGGTTCGAAAAGGGATCCTCGATTAAGTATCCCTTCACAAAGGGAAACTATATAGACTTTATTATTCATCTACCTACGCAAACTGCAAAGAAACTGCTACTAAATATCAAGAATACTTTTGAAGTATTACCGATCTATGGTAAGTACATCAAAGTTCTACAACTATTGTAATGAAAAACATGTTCTATTAAAACAAAAGACGGTCATTTAAAAATTATTCATTATATTAATAATTATTCTTTTCGTAATAGTACTATCTATAAATATAGTTCTATGTTATAAAGGACGGTTTTAATAAATTATTTAATATTCAGAGACAACCTTCGCAACCTTGCGCAGGATTAATCAACCTTTAAGTCAAAAGTAAATACTAAAGTAAAATTTGTAATTAACATTCTCCACAAAAATCTGCATCATGGAGTGAAAAGATTAAAAACTAGAGATCTGTCGGACACTGACTTTAAAAGTTTCAGATTAAAGATTCAAATTAATCCGGAAAGACGGGACCTTAACAAGCAAGAATCCTCGTCGAGGCTCGACGATTTTTCCAACGGGCCAGGTGATTTCCAGTTTACCGTAAGCGTTTCGAGCGAGCGTGGAAAAGAAAAGAAAAACTCACCTAAGGAGCTCTCCGGATCGGACAGGTCGGAGAGAGAGGGTACTTTTCGCATCGAGGTAAATCTGCCAGAGAGGGCAGGCACCAGGCCCTCTTCCTCGGCGTCAGAGGCTAGCTCTTGTTTCATCAACTTCGCCATAACCGTCAACATGCCGCCACCGTCGCTAATGCTGCCGCCTCCCAGATAGCTGCCCACGCTTCTAGCATCGCGCTGAAACAGAAGAAAGCACAGACTTTCTTTTTAATCTGGTCCATTAACAGAAATGGAGCATCGTTGCTCCGTTTCTATTTTATTTTTTTTTTTTTTTGTTAACATTGGTCACAAACAAGATGACTCAGAAATCATTGAAAAAAAACTTTATCTACATTCACAACATGTTATTCTTGATACAACAACGTTACCAATAATCTAACAATTTCAGAGAAAGTATAGGCTATTGTTGGATTTTTTAAATTAAAGTTCACCAATGTCCGACTATGTACCTAACAGTGGATGGGTTACGTTAAAGCAATCAAATGTGTATACAGATTCTTACGAGCGTAAGCATTTCAGCCGTCAAATGTAACATTTGTTAGGACAACGGTTTATCGGAACAAGCCTCCATTGTAACTATATAACCTTACGTGTAACCAGCAGATGAACCTGATTTAAAGATCATTGTCTACTGTATATTCCGTAACCGATGAATCCACGTTGTTCTCAATAACTTCGTACCGCGATATTGTTACAGTATTATACAATACTCTCACTATCTTCATCCTAGTTGCTCATGTACTATAACGTCTGATCTTGGCGCGAGCACGAGAGGATTCTAACAGTATCGAAGAATCAAATCAAAAACGAAGATCGGTGAAACGTCCAAGAATAAAAACAGAGGGAAGAGAAAACGATAAAAATCGATAAGGAACAGTGACCAGAAGAGAGAGAGAGAAAGAAGATCGAAAGATCGTAGAAAGGTAGGATGAAAGAGTCGCGAGGAGACGGCGTCTCGGCGGAGGCATGAATGGACGGTGAACCTGCTGGAGTTGACGTGCCGGAAGGGGAGAAGAGCGGAAAAAGAGCAACGAGAGGGAGGAGAATCGACAGAGAGAGAGAGAGAGAGAGAGAGAGAGAGAGAAACACGACAGGAGGTGGAGGGGGGCGGATAAAAGAGAGCTCGACGCGGGAGAAAGAAATAAAATCGCTGAATAAGAAACGGGCAGCGAAAGAAACGGGACGGGAGGAGGTAGGGCACAAGGCAGAAGAGAAGAGGGAGAAGAGACGAGACGAATGACTGAGTGATCGATGAAGATGGAGAACACAAGGGACAAAGATACGTTGGAAAGAGACCAAAGAGAGAGAGAGAGAGAGAGAAAGAAGAGTAGACGAGCCACAACGGTTTGATCGAGACGAAATTAAACTTTAGGTGGAAGAAAGATGAACATACGTGCGAGGACGAATTTCATAGAATGTGGAGAGTTATTACTCGTTTCGAACGCATTGTGCTGTGTGCGTGTATGTGTCCAAATCGGGAAGGACCATTACGAAAATGTGAAAATCCAACCTGACCGGGGTAGAATGACAGACAAATTAATGAATCGACTATTACAGCGATAGGGGAGAGGAAAGAGGGAGAGAGGACGACAAAAAAGAGAGATGCAACAGAGTCGGCGCGCTTGGCGATAGCTACGACCGCTTGACCTTCGTACGAGGGACTCCAAGTTGAATGAAACGCTGGCACAAGAGAGTGACGCAACGGTACGCAATGCAACGACAGTGCTGCGACGCGATGCAACATTCTAACCTCGCCGTACCTACACGCACGCTCCTCGTCCCCTTTCCCCATTCTGTTCTCTCCTTTTACGTTGCTCTTCTCTCCTCTTTCTCCCTTTGCCTCTCTCACGGTGCACTCTATCCCCAGGTCTTGCTTTGCTCGTTGCACACTCTCTCTCTCTCTCTCTCTCTCTCTCTGCATCTTTCCCTTCTAATTCTTTCCACTTTTCCCCTCCATCACCGGTGTCCGGACCGGAGAGAGCCAGTCCATCAACCACCCTTCCTTCATCACCAGACGATCGTCGGTCACAGACGCAGGACCATGTCAGTAATGGCACTCCAAGTGCATGGTGCACGCATTCAATTTAATAGACTGCAGTGCAGTAAATCTTGAATTCGCCGTGGAAAATTTCGAGAACGAGCTTTGACCGACGACTCCCTTCGTGTGTCGGCGATTCAAGATTGTCAGAATAATCGAAAAGTTGCACAGCCAAGCACCAAGTTTTCTAGAACGAGCAGTATTTACAATTTCAAGATGATAAAGACGCTACGGGTGTGTAACACTCGCGTTTATCTATATACAATTGACACAACTGTACATTCACATCCATCGGACACATATTCAGGTTATTTTTCGTTTTTTGCCTCCCTGTGTATCACGCTGCTATCGTTCGAAGTATTCTATTTCCTATAGATGCCGCTCCAGTAATACGCTGTAATGTGAAGATTCGATGGAAAGTTTAGAAGATCGCGCAGGGACGCATGTGCAAATGTTATGTGCAATAGAGCAAGATTTTCCATGGAAGAAAATGCGAAGGAAGAAAAGCGATTTCGCGAATAACGGGGGGAGGGGAAGGAGGCGCCGATTAAATCATGAATCGAACAACGGCCCCTCTGTCTTCAACGATAATTATTTTCCCCCATGTATATGCTGTATACGAATGCTACACGTGTATGCAGATAGGCGGTCGACTGGTAATTCTTGTCACGCGTTGTGCTTGCCGTCTTTCTCCGTCAGTCCATCTATCTGTTTACCTATCTCTTCCTCTTTCATCATCGGCATCCGAACGATACCGAGCCGTGCTGATTCGTTCCACTACGTTAGAGCTACGTGACCATACGTTCAGGCCAGCAGCTACCGAACTAAACTGTCAGGTACGATCCGTGAGACCCCCACCATCCAGATATTTTAATACGTGTAAGTGAGACAATATGACATGCAACCATCGACAGACGTTCTGATTTATATCTTCGTTGTTTTCCTTTTTCCCAGAATTTCTGCAACCATGAAATTGAAAGTTAACAAAGGCAATGTAAAAAAAAAAAAAAGAAAAAATGAAATAACTAAATATAATCTGATTTATTTTGAGCAGAAGATCGAAAGATCGAAGAGCAATAAATAAAGAAATCATCACCGTCATCATCCAAGGGATTAGTCATACTCCGGTTAACAGATTAAAGTGGAACAGTAATGATTAGAACGCGGATGTTGATGCTTTCGAATGGGACATTACACAATGTGCATAAAACGAAGAAGTATACCAAATAATCAAAGCAGTTACGATTCCGATAAAACGAATCTCTATTTATAACACAAGAAGTTCTTCATTTATACTTCTTCCTCGTGCGTTCCAAGGTTTTTTTCCCCCTCGCAAGTTCAACGAGAAGAAAACACGGGGAAAATCGCCCACATTCACTTACTCGCGATCGATGAGCGTGCATCGCACTCGCGCCTAGATAAATTAATCGTCGTACGAATAGTGAATGATGCAATTCGCAATTATTTCTCAGAATCGGCATCGTAATTATTTCCGAACGAAAATGACACGGTGCATCTTCTACTATTTTATCCTCTTTTATAATTAACAAGTCGAATCACCATTGAAACATTCGAGCGCGAGTCCATTTATTTCCAAGAAGAAAGAACACGAATAATCATCTCCATTTACGATAAGTGTGTATCGCGTCAACCTACAAAAGTTTCATTTCCATGAATTGCCCAAAAACTCCGACAGAGATAACTTTATCGTTTCATTGGAAGTATATATATATATATATATACACGTTGTCGTGCATGTGGTTATCATTTTACAGCAGAATTTATATTTATTTTATAGCACGATTCTCTGAATCCCTGAAGTTATCGTAGAGCACGATCAACATCGTAGGAAATATCACGTACGTCTGGAAAACTTCAAGTTCCCACCTTCGTCTATAATATTTATTTTTAAGATGACATGTCTCTCTGAACCAAACAAGGTTGTTCTCTCTACAACTTCTCTCTATCAACCATTAGAAGCTAAGAAAAAATTTTCCACGCGTTCTTCGTTTGTTATTCGACATTGGTAACTTGTATGTAATTTGTAACTCCTAGAATTAATTCAATTGTGCAAGGGGACGACGATTCGTCGACCGAGGCCAGTTCGATTGTGCAGAGCACGCTCGAGGCTGGTAGGAAAAGAAATACCTCGCGTTAAGCTTCCATCTTCGTGCAAAGAGTCCGTACCTTTGGGCAGAACGACGACCTGGTTCGTATAAGAACTCGGCATTATGCTCCTTCTGAACGGGCTTGGCCGTTCTCTGAATGAGTGAGTAACAGAAGCCACGAAGGGGGATAGAGAGGGAATCGTCGAAGAGAGACACCAGTCAAGAGAGACTGCTTTCTGGCCGGCTGACAGAAGCAACAGCGAAAGCTGAAAGAGAGAGAAAGAGACAGAGAAAGAGAGGGAGGGAAGAAGAGAGAAAGAGAGAGAGAGGAAGAGAAAATGGTCGAATACGCCCTTGAAAGGAAGAAACGAAAAAGAGCTATTAGCTCGTTTCACGTGTACCACGATCGCCGGCTATTTTTACCCCTCCATTTTTGCCTCTACGTTCTTTTTTCCTTTCTTTTCTCTTCGCGCTCCTTCAACGCCCGGTAACATATTATTCTGAAACGTTTTCGACATGGAAATTTAGTCGGAGGTTAAGTTTCTTGAATCTTTGCCATTAGTTTGGGAATTGGGTGACAGCTGAGGCTGCGGCGTTCGTGGAACGAATGTTGCAACAGTATCGAGACTCGATTTCAGAGTAAAGACGAGGTTGGGAACCTCTCTCTCTCTCTCTCTCTCTCTCTCTCTCTCTCTCTCTCTTCTGTCGTTTAATTTGAATCAGAAGTATCAAATAATCAACTCCATTTATCTGAAACAAATGTTTTATACAATTGGAATTCATTCGCCAATTCTTCTTTTTACTCTACATGTAAACTTGAACTGAATAATTTCAATCATACAAAAGAATCCAATCGGCAATTCAGTTGACCTTAGTTGATCAACTAAGATGTTCTAATAAATGGTGACCTGAGGAATAAATGCTGTGACTTGGAGGAATGTTGCACAGATTTTCTTAAATCAATCGAACTTCCAAGGCCAAAGGGGTGAAAGAAAAAAGACACGACGATCCCACGAGAAATATATCGAGTTCACCATCGAGCAATAGGCAAGATTGTTTCGACCAACGTGCGAGCAAAAATAGATGTCGAACCGCGTTCCCAGTAATGGTCCTTTCAGACATGTAAATCTATTCGAGCCACGCAGCAGCCAGCAAGAGCGAGAGAAAACACGCTCTAGAATATTTTTTCAAGATCGAACCGAACCGCTCGGAGACTCGTCTAAAAATCGCTCGCCATTCTGAAACAGTGAAACCGGGTCACGCCTTGTGACTCGATTATCACCATCGTGCGAAATAGAAATTTAGAAACGATATTTCGAACACGGCGATTATTCACGGCAATACGCAATCGTGAAACATTCGCCGGTTTTCTTAACGAAACGATATCGACAACTCTGGAGACGTCGTGTCAAATGAAAAATGAACAAACCAGACGTTCCCTCGTTCATGTTTAACACGGCCATTGCTATTAATCGACAGACTGAGGAAAGTGAGTAATACCGATTAACAGACAAATGCAAGAGACATCTCAGGAATAATTGGACACGGCTGAGATATTGACTCGAGAGAGAAAGAGAGAGCCTTTCCATTTTTTATAAGATGGACCTCGACCTGACCAACGAAAAAGATTCTTTCGCCCGCGAGGTTCCTTCGGTGATCTTCCAATTACGCTCCAAGGCTAGTATACATATATAATACAGCAGTTACGAAATTAAGCGCATTTCAATGGACAGGCATGCCATCAATGAACGTAATATCAATGTTTTCTGAGACCGAATGTCGCCTGATTGTACGCGTGCAGTGTACGATAAGATAAGGCCTGAGCGAGGAAGCGCGTTCGACATTACAATTTTCGATTCACGGGCTCCACTAAGCCGATCAATCGTTCAATTTCCTAATTCGAACGTATAGTTTCATTGATATGACATAGGGATCGCAACAGGAACGCATATGTATATTTGTTAATGGACATGCATTTCGAACCATTGACTGATTAGATTAAGAAAGCGTAAAAAGAAAGAGGAGTGCCTATTCTACGTTGTTGCAGTTTTTAATTATAATCGGGGGAAAAGGATCGATCGAATAGGATTACGACAGGGTCTCGATAAGCGCGAGTAAGTGTCATCAATGAACCGAGAACGAAAGGAGAAAACGTCGATTGGCACGTTGTGTTCGCCATTCATCGTTCCGTTCGCTATTTATACCGCCGTTGCTATTTATCAGCAATGAATGACAGAAGACACAGGCGCGATTAAAAACTTTTCCGCTAGATCGACCTGGTTGCCGCAGCTCGCGACGTAAATACCGGGCATGGATTTTATTACCCCTCGTTAAAAGCTGAAAGGTTAGCCTCGTATATTTAGAAGCACGTGAACCAGTCTCCCTAGGATCGATTGTAAGATCTAACTACCGAGATGAAAACTACTCTTTCACGCTGAGCTCGTCCAGTTTGCGATGTACATGTACAGTTTAATTAGCAAATTAAATGAATTACACAACCTAAAACGAACGAACTCTACTGACAACAACGGTTGTTACAAAATACAGAATGAGACAAGAGGAGCCGTGCAACTTGAAAATATTCAACGTTTGAAATATCCTTCATAGATCTAAATTATAAAAGTATTATAAAGTTTTATAAAGTACAGAAAAGTATTAAAGTATTATAAAGTATTAGTATTAAAAGTATTATAAAGTACAGAAGACTTCGTCGCTTCTGTACTCTACCATTCTACTCTTGTCGGTATTTGAAACTGATATTTTCTTAATACTGGAATTTCGAGTCGGTGTAGCGTGATTTAAAAGAAAGAAGAAAAAAAAAAAAAGTAGGAGGATCGACACGACCCGAATGCAAGCGGAGGATCGTTTTTCGACGAGTTCCGCGGAGGACTTCCGGCAGAGGAACGGCCAAGTGGCCAGTTCCTGCGCTGACAACAGCTGTCCTGCTTTTCTCTTATTAAATATTCATCGACATATGGCCCTGGTGATGAACGAAATTCTGAGTAACTGTGAAATTTGACAGTGCAAAGATTACGTGACGCAACTGGTAAATGTATTTGGCAAAGGAAACAGGATGATTGTAGAGTGTGAGTGTCAAGCGGACGACGTGTTCCAGTGTATTATCAATCGAGAAAGAAACACTCCTTGAACATTCTCTTGAGTATTCTGCAATGAGAAGGAGAGCAAAGAGAAGGAGAGAATATTTTCAACGTATTTCCTCCTGAAAAGTCGAGAAAACGAATAATTAGTTCGATCGATCTATCAAAACAGATATTGTCAGGGGAAAACAGGTGTAATCAGTATGCAGCGGGAAGTTAGGAAAGGAAACGGATGCACCACGCCCAAATCGTTTAATCCTGAATCGATGGCGAGCGAACGACTAATTGTTCTAGACAGGCCCTTATCATCAATCTGATTCAAATTCCCCTATATTGCTTCCTCTCTTTCACTGCCATTCATCGTCCGAATTACCACAGATAAAACCAACACAGAGTACGTGCAACTCCTATTAAGCTTTCAACGCTTCCCTCTAGAAAAAGACTCTACTTTCGCGGGTATTTCTAAAACAGTCTTTCATAGAAGTGCGAACTCGTGAACGAGAAATCTTTGAATGAAATGAATCATTCCAAAAATTCAATTTCAGCATTCGACTGGTAAACATCGTCGAGCTTCTGCGTGTGACACAGGAGGGCCCTTCTAACGCGTGCACGTCCGTTAGATTGTATAACGACGTCAACCCTTGGCTCGTTAATGAAAAGAAGTAAAGACGACAAGAGAGGGAGAGAGAGGGAGGGAGAGAGAGAGAGACAAAGAGACGGGGCAAGAGCAGAGACGAAAAGAGAACGACGATGCACCGGGCGCGAGGGAGCGTGTGACGTAGGTGAGGCAACGGTGCATGCGACTAGAACGAACGACGCATGCAGAAGGTCTGGCTACATGATGCGAGAAGGGATGCTATTTCTGGCGACTTAGATTTCTCCTTTCTCCTCCCCCAAGCACCGGCTGCTGCCGTGCACGCGTTTCTTCCCGCTTGTCCCTACATCCCGTTCCTCTTTAACTAACTCACCGACTTTCCGTCTCTTCCTTTCGCTTTCGAAGGATTACTACCTCCTCCTTCCTGCTGCTACATACTCCTTTTCTTTTTCCTTCTTCTTCCCCTCGAGCTAACCACCAAGCTTACGATTCTTAAGGGAGGATTTCTTTCGACAAGCGTCGCTGCGAAGATGGAACAAATGTTCATTAATTCAGAGAAGAGTAATATACCTGCATCGTGTTATATTTTCAAGAAAGAATTTTCAGGTTGAAATTTTTCGTACAGTCCTGAAAAAGACGAAAGTACCTACATGTCGTTCACCGTGTTTGATTTGTATTAAGAAAATGTGGCGGTTGCTGAAACTTGGAGCAAAAGTGCGTAAACTGGTAGCTAAGTCGACCTGATCCGAGTCGAGGCGATCGGAGCAGATGGGGGCCAGCAGACGTTAAACAAGGCGAAACCAGATGAAGAAACAGCAAGACCGTTTTTTCTTCGAGCACCAGTGAACCCGAGGATAACGAACCAAGAAAAGAGGACGAACTTACAAGCCGGTTCGATTAACTGCCTAACGAAACTTGAAATGCAACGTGAAATCATCTCAACATCTATTACACGATCGCGTACATATGTAGGTACATATTTTGTACAATCCCCATTACATGAACGATCATTTACATAGTCTACCGACCGAACTATCAATTAAACATCACGCTTTACACGAGCGTGCACGCTATTCCAAGATTTCGTGTCTGCCTCGAACAGAGGAGCCCGAAGGAATATAAAACGAAGGAGGAAATAGTAGGAGGAAGAACAAGGAGGGGACGCGCGAGGGAAGGAAAGGAGAGAACGATCGGAGAAGCGAGAAACAAAGAGATCGATGGTCAGGGTGTGCAACCGACTGAAACGGAGAGAAGGAACGGAACAGAGGGAGGGACGCGAAAGCGTGAAACGGAGGAAGAGAGATCAAGAGAGAAGAGGAACGCGTTAGAAGCAATAGACGGTGACCACATGAGGTCAGGGAGGGATGGAAGAGCGAGAGGGGATGAGAAACGAACTGGCTCTACGTTCATTCATGAAACGAAGGCGGAGAGCAGCTCCGGAACGAATTGTTACTGGCACTCGTGCAATCGCAAGCTCTGCCAACGCAGTTGCCAACGTTAACTATTACCGCGAAAATAGAGCAGGATTGGCCTCTTTCGTGCATGGTCCGTCTCGCTCTCCTGTCTCCTTCTCCGTCCTCTATTTAATAGAAATTATGTATCGCGTTTCGTGCCACGCTAACGCCCCTAACGAGTCATCAGGGTTAATTAATAACTTACAAAACAATATAGTATACCGTTGCGCGACGGTGTTGAATTTCTACTGTTCTATGGTAGTGCAAAGTATCAAGAATTTGCAGAGAACGTTGTTCAATAAATATATCTACTTACAATAAGAAAACACTAGAAAATCTCCGAACAACCGTTTAAAATCATCTATCCGTTGCATGAATTCCAAGTAGCTAGCTTCTTTTAACTACGTACAGTTTTTATTCCTTTTTCACGAGACTAGTAACGACTACAACTAGACGGTTGAACATATAACAGAAATATTGGAAACAACTTCCAGGATTCCATCATCTTTTATACTCCTTTCTATTTTTGCGCAAGCTGTCGACTCCTCTCCGTGAGAATAAGACAAAAAGGAAAACGATCGCGAGTTCGAGGTATCGTTACGACAATTACACAATAGAAACGGCTGGCAACGCGAGCGGCGACATCAAAGAGAAGCCCGAAAATAACGCCACGGCGCGATCACGCGGCTGCAGAAACATTTTTCGTAAGATCGACCCTCACGCATTTCGAAATTGCGCGCGTCACATCAGAATTAGAATCCGGTATAATCAAGTGGATCACCTGTGGATCGTGTGCGTTTAAATTTAACGCCGATCGTCTTCCTTCCGTCTTTGCCTCGCTCGAATGAACGGTCAAAGAGTATCACTGACCTTGATGGATCTATGATCGATCGGGTAACCCTTCCTGGTACCAGGACTCTCCTCGTAGAAATCCTGTTCCTCCTCCCCGTAGTCGTACAGGGATTCCATATCCATTTCTGCTGCAAAAAAATCGCACGTCAGCAAGAAATATCAAAATCACTGTGCTTTAACCCCTTGCCTTACAAACACGAATTACAAATTACTCATAATGAAAATTATAATTTTAAACAGCAAATGGCATTATTTCCTCTTCAAAAGGTTTTCAATTTAATTTTCGTTTTCAGTTTTAATTTATATAGTCAAAGACTGAAAACATCGTAAGGCAACGAGTTAAAAACTTTCGCAGTCCGTTCTACAGGTTGCTACACGACACATAGCATACGAATAAAGTTCGTTCCTTCACGAAGGAGTGATCGCTTGGCGTGCAAAGGGCGTTTCCTTCGAATCACCGCGTGTAAATTCGATATTTAGGCGGTGGCTGCACGTGAAAAGCATAAGTCGCGTTTTGGACGCTTAATAGCGGTCGCAGCTCGCCTTAAAAACAGACAGTGCAACGAACGCGCTCGTACGCGCCTCTTGAACGCGGCCTGGAGATGCTAAATCACCATTCCGTTTTATTTGTAACCTGCACAGTAAATTCTCTTCCACATGACGTACCTACTCATCCACCCGATTCTTCCTTTTTTTCTATTTGCCTCGGTTGTTCTAAAACACGAGAAACATCGTGCCTGTTGCTCGTACAAACGACCGAACGAATACCACGATTCTATTTAGCTCTCCAAATTTCGTTATAGAAATTTTGTTTTCGTCGCAGAATTACAGCAGTTATTTTCAATCATTTTCCTTTGTGTTTTTATTTATATCGACGATTACGAAAGAAGAATTGTAACGTCAAGGAAGAGTCAAAAGATGGAGAATAGGGAGGAAAGAGATGGCGAAATAAAGTTTAAAAAGACGCGAGTAAGAAGTGCGATTAAAAAGGTTCACGGGCGTAAAGGGATGCAAAGAACTGCAGGCACTAACGTACGTAGGAGGTTTTCGAACCCTGGTTTCTACAAAGATCAGGTTACTTCGGCTGGAAGCCCAAACGACAGATGGTAGGTGGAAAAGTGCTCGAGCAGCGCCATCGACTCTCACGGCTCTTTGTACACGGCCGAAATACTCTTGCTACACAGTCTATAAACCTTCCTAAAATTCAGCTCCGTTTTAACCCTCTCGTTAATACAAGGCGCCAATAACTTTTTAATAAGATGAAGTGAATACGTCTTTTCGCAAAAAGTATGGAAATATTTTCGAGGAAAGAAGTTATCGACCAACCATGATCGGTCATCTCGTGAAAATTTATCTCGCAGCTGACACAATTTTTATTAATGTTTCAATGAATTATTAGGACGAGTTCATTGAATGAAATGTTCTATTTAGAAAATTCTTATGATAATATTTACGATAATATTGCAAAGACAGCCTAAAATAATCTCTAAAATATTCCCGGTCAACAAAATCTTTTCTTCAATGTTGCTGTTTTTGACTATGACATTTCTAACACGTATAATGTTTAGTCAGTAATCTAAACTGAAAGGTATTCTTATCTCGAAAACATGTCTATCAATCTAACTCGACACAAGATATAATTTCTCGAATTTGTTTATCTAACGAGGGAAGAGTGAAGAACATTGTTCAAGTCCAAAGATTTAGCAAATTAATTGTGAAATTGTATCCTGATAAAAAGTGTAAACGTATTTCTAAATAAACTGATATCAAAGTATCATCTATCATTACCAATTGACCAATTGTTGTTTTTCTTTGTTGATAAGCATATGTCGAGAGAAGTTTGACATTGATTAATGATCATTAACTTCTAGACTGAAATATATATCTTCTAGAATTTGATGATATTTCAACAGAAATTCTCAGAAGTGCTAATTACATTACAACACCTAGTTATCTCTCAATCTTTCAACAAGAGATAAGACCTTTGCTTGATGACTAACATTATTAAAAACAACAGAAGAAATAATTAAATATATTTATAAGATAATGCAAATCTCATTGCCAAAGTAACCAATAAAATGAAAAGTCCAAACGTTACAGCATTACTGAAATTCTCAACATTTCTTTCTATTATTACACATATACCTGAAGATGATCAGTGGGTCTTTGAAAGAGAATGAGATCAGTTTCGTCTTTTAGAGTGTCCGACCGACTTCCGCGCAAACACAGGGATGCCGTTTCCACTCGGATGCGTCCACCTGCGTTTCCGAAAGCGAAAGAAAAGATCACTTGATACGGAGGGGTAAAGAAGTAACACCGTTGGTTAACTCCGCGAATTCCTCACCGAAACATGTCCGCCATTAGACGAGGTATAAGCTGTACCTCGGTATATGTACCATTTCGAATTTTCTACTCACTAACTGGAACAAAGAAAGAAGGAATGAGGAATGGCTCACGTGTAATGTCTTACGTATGTATGTAGCAGTTACTCGAAGTTACTGAGTTAGAACCACCTATCTCAGAATTACCATTTTTCTACCCACGAAATAGAATCAAGGTGGAAGAGAAAGAAGACAAATGGCTACATCTACTAATATATTTTTAAACATATCGTTCTTCGTTTGAAATATTATTTGAGCTGTTTGTAATTCATAATTGTAAATTATGCTTTGCATAAGATTATAATTGTTATATACCTCTATTCCAGGTACATGTTTCATCCTTCCAAAATCCATCGATCAAAAGATAATTTTATTACATTTTGCAAAACTGTTGGTGATGTTGTCCTTGATGATGAATGTTCAGTTTTTTGAAAATTAGCTAATAGTGATACAAAAATGTAATTAATACAATTGATTTAAACCCCAAATAAAAAGAAAATAATATAAAAGTTTCGAAAAAACGTCATAAATATTTAAACGAAAAATTTAAATCTTAATGAAAAGAAATTCCGTTCAAAAGGCTCGTTTTAAACGTTAACAAAATGGCGGAAGAACGAGTGTAAAATTCTTACATGCATCCAAGAATGAATGTGCTCTGGTTTCAAGACTACCATGATTTTCGTTTCGTTTTTCTGAGACACTATGTACGAGCTGGCCTATCCTTCCAGAAATTGAAGTGTCTATTGTTTCAACTCTGGCGAGAGAGCAATATAATATCTTTCGAGGAGCTGCTGTTGGGTTTCCAGATGCGGGCAGACGTTCGTTCTTTCAGGTCACGAGACGTATGAACCCCCATGCAAGCTTCAGCGTTCACGATGGACCCATATGAGAAGAAATCTCATTACGAGCTTGACTTTCGAACCTATTAAAACCGCCACGATATCTTTTTTCCACCCACAATTCCCGAATTCGTTTCACTAACCGAACCGACGCCACGAATTACCGATGTACTACTGCCAGTTTAAAATTTTAACGTAAAACGGACGCTTCGTTCGAGAATCGAAAGTGCGTAACTATCGAACGATTGTCACTCGCGTCGTTGTAAACGTCATACAATTGACGAGCCATAGGTCACGTGACTATTTAGAGAAAATATAATCCGTTAATTTCGAGATGACAAAATGAAAAGCTATCTATTCGAACCAATGTTTTAAAACTAAAAGTTAAAATCTAGATTCTTTGCCAATTAAATAAAAGAACCAAATTCAACAGCCCGATTAAAATATTTTTTATAATTTGATTGGACAAAGTACGTATGATAAATATACTGACCTAGTCAAAAAAGCAACAGTTCATCTCAAACTGGAAATTCTCCTTTTTCTAACTTTTTCTTTTTATAGAAAGTCTATTGGCAAAACTGGAATCTGTCTTGCCTCTAAACTGATCAACGGTTTTCTTTCCGCCTCTCTAGCGAGCGTATCTCTTTATCTCCTTTTTTCCTTAGCTTCCTTTTTCCTTCTCCCTTTCTGTTCCTCGTGCAATGTCAGAACGTTCGCGGAGCTTTGTCATCATGGTGTCTTCTCCGGCCTTTGATATTTGTCGCGTCTTTGGTAGAAAGAAGAAACAGCAGAGAGACAAACGAGAGAAGAAGCATGGTAGGTCGCAGTGTTGCCATGCTGTTACTCCCCGAGATCCGAGAAAGTGTACAAAAACCATTCGACCCACCAACACGAGGGCATCACGTTCCTTTTTTAAATTGCCAGGCTAGCCATCCCCCCGTATGCGTTTAACTTACACTGTCCAACACACTTATTTTTCTCTTTTTCTCTTCCCTTTACGCTTCCTATCTCTTCACTCCTTCTCCTCCCCCACCCTTTAGGTCTTTTTCGCTCATCTCTGTATGTATACCAAATACTGTTCAACTACACGCTATTACCGGCGAAATACATTACGCAGACACCCATAGGAAAAACTGCTTGTTAAAATCTAAAATCTAAAACACCGAGTTAAATATTCCACGAAAATCAACAAATATCCCCACACCATCGAGATCAACGTTTTTGGTACAAATCGATGAATTTTTACTTCGATTAAGTTGGCAATGATGATCTATTAAACAGTTATATACGAGACTAATTTTAAGATATAAAAATCAATGAAACTTGTTTTTGTATAAAATTTATCTCGTTTTACGGTTTTCTACTATACAAATGTGAAATTGTAAAATGTTAAAATGAAATTACATTGTCAAAGTTTTACGAGACACGTTGATTTGTTAATCGATTCTGTATTATTTCGATATATTTCACGGCGTGCATCGATTAATTTCTAACTATGCAAGAAATGAAGTGCCGAGCACTTCACTCAAAAGAGACTATCGTTAAAAATATTCTATTCTACGAAGAGTAAGGACATGGGTAGAAATAATAAAAAAAGAAACTGCACGTAATGCATGATGTGATACGATTATCAGGTATGAGATACTTACGATCGATATGAATCAGTGCAGAAAGCTTAATCTTCGAAGTGTTCTTGTGAAGTGTCGAATTTCACCGCGAAACAAACCTTGTTGAAACACGCCAATACATGTGAGTTTCGATCGAGTACAATACAATCGTTATCTCTATTTTGTAATATTAACCAATCTTTCTTTTTAGCAAATATATTTCAAGTGAGGCAAAGATACGAATAATGAACGATACGACGCAGGCAATCGAATATCTTCTAAATCATACGGAACGCAAGATAATACGTATGTACAATTGTTTGTCAGGGGTTGTTGTTATGCCAGGAGTCACGCCAAATAAAAGGAAAGAATGTAAACGCAAAGTCACGGAAAACAAAACTTCTATTCACTTGCGAACACACACTCTTGGCCGATGTAAATAAACGAGAAAAAAAGCTGTGACACGCTTGAACATGTATCGTGGAGTATAATATACGTTTCTCGATCTTCCGTGGGATGCAAAGCAACTAAGAGAACACTTCGTCAAAACAAATATAGGCCTGACCGAACGTAGGCGTATTACTTTTTCTCACAACGCTACGTTCTATCCTGTCGTAATATTTCAGAATTTCTTCATCTCAGTTTTGCAGCGTCGTTTTCATGTTAATAAAGCTTGAAAACTGGCCTGACGTGCGAAAACCGACACGACTCGAGGGAAATTTCGAAGATTTACATTCGCGCGCTCGTATCACGCAATAAATCGCGCAGGTGGATTGAGATTTTAACATGCTCACTTACCTGTTCTCCAACGTAAAATCCAGTGAAAAGCGCAACTGTGTCAATTGTCTGGATATTGTACACGAAAAACACCAAAAGAGGATTGAACACAAAACAAAAATCACGTGTACAACTGTGAGGCGCACGCACATCGGCAGCACTAACGCGGTATACCCGTACACAATACAGATTACGAATGTATTATGGCTATGACTACGACCCAGACGTTCATGAATGAAACTAAGAGCGGGCTTCACCTCCCCATCCCGCGGCGCAATGTCATCGACCAATCACTGATAAGCGTACGCATTCTCTTCTGTGATTCGTTGCCGTGTTCTGCGTATTTCCGTTGGAACGACTCTACAGTCAGGATATTACGAATAAGTAGATGGTATGCATCAATTTGAATTTTTAGCTATTATATTAATGTAAAATATTTGAATTTTTTAGAATTTACGCTTAATGTACAAACATAATCCACAGGAGATATTGAATAGGAGAAAATCCTTGAATTTTCATAGTGTTGTCATTATAAATATATATATTTATATATTAATTAAAAACAAGGATAAAAAAAATAGATAAATATATTTAATCGTTCTTTTTGGTAGATTCATTTTTAAAAGTTTTTAAATTATTATAGTTATTATTTTTAATCTATTATACTGTGTAAATTTAATTATTTACGTAATTTATGTAAGTACGAATGAGATTTTTGTTGATGTAGCTTATTACAAGTAAGAGTACACTCTATCTATTGGCATATACTCTAAGGTAGCAGTTATCGACAAGTGTTTTGCAGGATTTGCCAAATAAAAAGGTAAAGTTGTATTATTTTAAATCATATTACAATTTTTGATAGTATTATTCATCTATTTTGTATTTTAACATGTTTATGTAATTTTTTTTTTTTTTTTTTTTACTATGTCTTATGTAATAATATACATAACCTATGTTATATAAGAGAAAATTTGTATCTTTTCATTTATTTAAAAATTTTAATCTATATCGTATAAATAATTATATAAAAAAATCTTTGATATTAATTTCGTTCTCTGTCACTTATCATTTAATTTTTCCTCTCGTTTAAATATTCTATATTTAAATAAATATTTTATATTTGATTATATATTTGACTTGTTCAGGAAAAATGCTTACTCAAAGGCTAACTATAAATGTACCAAAAGTTATCAAACGTAACATTGGTATTCTTGCACCAGCACTTCAAAAAGCAACAGATCCCATACAACAACTTTTCATAGATAAAATCCGTGAATATACAGCAAAAAGCAGGTGAGTAAAAATAAAATTTATCTATATTTTAACATCAATTCATATTCTAATATCAATTTATAAATTTAGTGGTGGAAAATTAGTTGATGCTACTCCTGAAATTGAAAAAGAAAGGCAGTCAGAGCTTGACAGAATTCGGAAACAATATAATATACAAGGTGATCCAAAAGAATTCCCAAAACTTAAATTTGCAGGTAAGCTCATTTTTTAAATTTCTAACAGAAGCACATACAGTAATTTATACAAGTAAGGATTTTTATTAATTTTTATATTTATTTTAAAACATAAAGAATCTTTTATTTCAGCTGTGGTAGTCGAAAAATAAATGCAGTATGTAACTCCTTATATATAAAACTAGAATATTTATATTAAAATTGTTACACTTGATAAATAATTGTAAAAATATATGTATATGTAAAATTACAAATATGAACATATTAAATTGTATTTTCCTTAGTACTAAACTATTAAATTACAAGTAATTACAATAGAAATCTATAAATTTCATTTCCAATTTATGGCTTCTAAATATATTTATAAAATTACTTTGAGTCTACAATAAGTTTTGTATTTCGAATTATTTCCAATAACGTTTTCATATTAGATTTTATGGCTACAGATTTACAGATTTTCATAAATTTTTCTATTTCACTTTTACAAATCAAAGTTTTAAAGTTACCAGAACAAGAGCAAAGTTCATTTATATTTTCCCTCTTAATTTCTTTACATTTACGACATTGTAAATCTTGCAATATGTAAGCCATACTTTTACGATCTACTATGTCCATCAAAAGGAATTCGATTTCTTCATTGTCATAGTCCATTTTACAAAGAGGACATTTCCATATATATCTGCAAAAACAGTCATGTTATATACTAACAATAAGATATATGTATATATAGCTTTTATAATACTACATTACCTATCCTGTTCCATGACACAAAAATTATCTTTGCAAAGATCAATATCCCTTGTGTGGTTACAGACTTTACAAATAATTTCAGGTAAAATCAAAGAAATACATGGATCTTTCCATTCAACTAAATCACTGAAACTACCAACTCTAATTAGTTTTAACATATTTGTTTGTAAATTATATACTTCGTTTTCAACTTCTACGTCCAGAGATAAAATCTGAAATTAAAATTAATCTTCAGTCCTTTTTTTTTTGTAATATAATCGTAACATATTCATACCCATACCTTACAAACTGATTTAATTAACTCCAATGCTGGATTAATTCTCTTGCTGTCTTTATCATCTAAATCTAAATTTGGATATTCTTCAATTGTTAATATTTTTTCTGGAAGTTTTTTATGTATTTTTTGTACAATCCTATAATATAATTAAATAAAATGTGACAATCAATTTCTTGACATAATAATGAAACGAAAGAAGAATTATACTTACTGAAATAGTTTTTGAGACATATCTCCTTTTATAAGTTTTTTAGCAAAATCTGCAGTATTCTCAAGTGATCCTAATCCAAGTTGACCTGATAATTGACTTAAATTGCTTGATCTTTTCTTGGGTCTTACAGTCGTATTTAATTCATGTTCTAACATAAATTGATAAATCGCATGGATATATCCTGCTATTATAGCAGTAAAACTTGATCGACATGCAGCTTCTTTGGGAAGACACTCCATTAAATTCCAGTTCATTATTATTTCAGGCTTAATAACAAACCAAATCCAATAAAAATATCGTAAACAAAAAACAACAAAAAATTTCATATATAAGTACTTACTTCATCGTCATCCTGCTCTTCAGCATTTCCATCATTTGTACTTTCAGTATTCTCTTGCATATCTTTTGGTAATTCTCCTTTCACACCACCAAAATTATGCTATTGATTTATATAAATGTTTTTAAAGTATTATTATTAAGATAATTTAAATTATATTATTTATTATAATAACGTAAAAATTGAAATTTTACTTACAACATCAAGCCATATTAAATACTCCCAACATTGTTCAAAAGTTATTTCAATACTGTGGAAAATTTCTTTATTACGTATTGTTTGAACGACGAATTCCATATAGCCTAATGCATCACTCACTGTTCTTTTCTTAGTACAAACAATGATTTTATTAAAATTCGCAAAAATAATTATGGATCCCAAAGTTTTAAACTCTGCCAATAATTGTGCGAATAATTTTTTCATATAAGTATGCAATGTTCTTCTTAATGCAGGATCATAAAGTAAAGAATTAGGTGAACGCAACCATCTGAAAAATATAAATATTCAAATTAAAAAGAATAGGTGTAAAAAGTTAGATAAATGTCTGTGCATACCTGTAAAAATGAATGATTTGATAATCTGCGAATACATTTTTATAAACTGATACATCTAACAGCCATGCATTTACCATACTTCGCAATGATCTAAAAGCGAGATTGCAAAGAATAGTTTCGTCATAATTAGGAATTGTACTAGTCATACCATCTCCTGTTGCCATATCCTAAAAAAAATTTAAGTTTTATATAAATATACACAGCTTTTAATGTGCATTTTTCTTTAAATTACGCACTTGAATAGATGTTTGTTGTTGAATGTGAAAGGCAACAAAATTACTTGTTCCATCAATATCATGGATATGATGATGCTGTAATAAAGTATTTACTGCTAAATTTTCTACCTCTAATTCAATGCAAACACTAGAATAAGTCCCAGCATTATTAGCAGCACAATGTGTACTTTCTTCAAAATCTGTCAATAATCTGTAATTAATTCCGTATATTAAGACAATGACAGTAATTTAAATTTGATGCTTGAATGTAAATGTAACCTGTTATCATCATTCTCACTACCGCCTAAATCTGGCTTCTCTGTTGGGGAACACCATAATACAAAGTTATTCTTCTGTAAATGCCTTGCAAAAAATAAGTCTGCGCCAAAAATAATAGGATCTGCAGGAATATTTCCGATTGGTGCGTAAAAGAATCTACATTGTTCTGACATTAATTCAAAAATTTGTTGGCTCTTAAAGTAATGACGTAACATCATTTTTGCTCCAACTTTCTGCCATTCCAATGTATTATATAAATTTTCGATATCTTGTACATAAGTGTTAATTAAAGGAAAGTCATTGAGTAATGGCATCTGAGTTACTAATGTCGTTTTATCTAAAATAAAAACATAAAAAAAGATAATATAAAAAGTTATCAACAAAAATTTAACAATGAGAAATTTCAAATTGAAGATTACCTAAAGCTGTTTGAATAATAAATACTGTTGTTCCATGTCCTTCATTTTTATATGTAGTTATAGCTGCTTGTAAGATACGACAAACTTGTTGAAAATTTGTTTCAAATCTTACAATGAATTGCATCGATGTAGGTAAAAATTTTATTTTATCTTCTCCATTCACAGATATTCTGTAACAGAATTATTTTATAATTATTTTGATAATCTACTAACTTAATTCTTTTGATTTTATAAATCTTACGCTGTATCCCGTTCTTGAGTGTACAATGTATTCATGTTAGGCATTTGATTTGACGACACAGAATCCAAAACGAATATATGTGCTCTTTTACTTGCATTCAAAAATAGGCCCCATAAAGCTCTTTGATGACTTGAACTCCAATGATGGTACAGGAAAATATAATTAATTTCATGAAGCTAAAATGAAACAGATTTTTTTTAGATCAAAGAAAAAATATAAATTAAAATATCATTACATTTTCAAGATATGGTTGCGTAGCAATACTCTTGAATTCTAATTGATCTAAGGTA
This sequence comes from Frieseomelitta varia, assembly GCF_011392965.1. Taxonomy (NCBI): domain Eukaryota; kingdom Metazoa; phylum Arthropoda; class Insecta; order Hymenoptera; family Apidae; genus Frieseomelitta; species Frieseomelitta varia. Next base: position 203,448 of record NW_025110146.1, read on the forward strand.
AATGTGTCTGCACCATCTGCCATATTACGTGCTGCTTTGGGATCAACTGTACAAACGCAGCCTAACTGAAGAATAGCTCTAAACTCTAGTGACATTTGAGTTTCATAAATTCCTTCAATTTCTGGTTTACTCATATCTTCTAAAAGCTCTCTATAAACAAATTAAGATAATTTAGATAATTAAATATGAAATATCATTATAGAGAAACAATTTAAAGAATGAAACTTACTGACTGTATAGCTGAAATTGTATTTCCGGTACAGTATATTGATATAAATTATATATAGGCCGAGATCGCGGAAGAACTTTCATGCTTTTCTTCCAGGATACTTTTTTACCTGGTTCTGGATCAGGTTTAGGCTTACGAGTATTCACATAAAATATACGAGGTACCACAAGACGCAACTGATGAAGATCTTTATCGACTAATACCCACAATCGATATAGACCAGGCTTGTTTGTCGGTGATATCTAAGTTGATCAATTAATTATTTAAATTATTGAATATAACTATTGAATTTAAATACCGTTATTAGAAAGAACATTATTCCTACTTGAATAATCTGCCATGGAGTTACAAGTAATTTTTTTTGAGTTCGTCTCAAAAAGCCACCCAATGTGGATGTATTGGTATTTCTTGTAATACCCCAATTAACTTGATCTCCATCATTATTAGAATGTTTCCTCTTTTTACTCTTTTGATATTCAGCCCTTTGCTTAGCTTGGAAAGCCCATTTTTGTTTGTGAAATTCCAACCATTTTAATCTTTCCTCCTTTGTTGTTCCCATTGGTGGTGGTGAACCTAAAACATCTTTCCAACTTTTATTTGCATTTTCTACTTCATTTCCTTCTAAAGATTGTCGTTTCCTTTTATTGACAATTGGTAACGATTGCTTAGATGTTGAAGCTTTCCCTGCCATATCTTCAATATCACACGATTCTATATCTTGGGCACTATTATCTTCGTTTCTGTCTTTAGGTAGTACAGTAAATAAATCAGTAATCTTTTTTTGCTTATGCGTTGCACTTTTTTCCATTACTCTTTTATGCAACCAATCCGGATGTTTTACTCTAGGAACTGGATTAGGCAACTAGAAAAGAAATATATTGTTTTATTGAATATTTAAATATTAAGAAATTTTGCATATCTAATACGATAAATACCCCTTGCATTGCTGCCGGAATTGTAATAATTTTTTGAATAGCATTCCCAAGTCTTTCAATATAATAATTCCAATCTAAAATATGTCGTATGTCGTCATTTTGTAAACTAGGATCCTTTAACCATTTTCGTAAATAATGCTTTCTAATTGCTGGTTCCGATTGAAATATAGCTAATGGTATTGCTCTAATAATGTAATATATTTAATTATGTAATATAGTATATGACATAATTATGATATATAATTTTAATATTATATAATCTTTATGCAAAAAGATTTCACTTTTACCGTTCTGTAACTGGTGCACCTTGAGGTTTATTAGCAATAATGTATTTGCATGCTAAACCGGCATCTTTAACCATTTGATCACCTAAAAATTCAGCTAATCTTTTAGCAGTAGAAATGGATGTAGATTTTTGGCCTTCATATTCCTCCAATTTACGTGACATTGATTTGTTTTCGGATATAAGTTCAAACAACTCCGAGTCTGGCATATCTGCACACTATAAAGATTTTTAATTGTTTATTTATTTATTAATATGCCCAATGTAATAAAATCAACATATTTACCTTGCTATAAAGAATATCAAGCCAATAGTCTGCATCTTTAGCTACTGACGCATAGCACTCTTCTAATGTGCTACCTTTTAAAAAAGACTCGAATACAGATGTCTGGAAAACTTTTATTAACTGGAGTTCACCTCTTCGTTTTACTTCAAAACCTTTTAATTCAGCCAAAGAACCGTCGAAATTAAAAACTGCATATCGTTTCTTTAATTTTTTTCCTTCTTCTTTCGCTGCAGGCAATACCATAGCTAAATAGGGGCCATCCACTTCAAAAAATATAGAATTTTCACTCTTAACTTTGTATGTTAAATTCTCAGGATCAACAAGTTCGTGGTATACGTCATTAGTAAATTGATCCTGCAAATAATATGAAAATAGTGCACGAAAAAAACTATAGTAAATCAAAAATATTTTACTACAATTATAATTTACCTTCACCATAAAATTAAGAACAGCATTTGGATATGACACTACTAATTTTTTTTTCTTTGGGTGGGTGGTATAAACGACTACATTATCAGGAAAAGATGCTGGTAAAACACACCAGATTCCGTCTGTATCTAACTCTAAAGGACGACCAACTTTCTCTATAATTTCTCTAGCTCTCATAATAATATGTGCCCCTGTATAACACACTATGCCACCCATCTCCATACTAAACCATCGAGATCTAATATATTGAAACATCATGTTAATAATTTTAAATGCAAAAAGAATAGAAAAAATACATGTACATACCCCTTTCTCATGACATATCCATAGAAGGAATTTAAAATACATTTGTGAGCAAGTTGTAACGAATCATATAGTACTTCTCGACTTTTAGCAGACTTGATATCAGCAGCATCTCCTTTTGCTATGGCTACCGCTACTTCTTGTTTCGCAATTTTAGTAAGAGCTTTGTATTCATATCTTCTATCTCTAAATGCTCGTACAGTATCAACATAAAATGAATTTTCTTTTTGGCATACCGTTTGCGTTCTTTCTTCCATGCTAGTGACTTTAACTTTCTTGTAAGCTTTCTTGCAATATTCTGTGAGTCGCTTCTTCTCATACGATGCTTGTTCCTCTTTAGATAATTCATGATATGCTCTGCGAGGACCGCCCGGGAATTGCGGAGGAAATTTTTCATTTTCAAGCTGTTGCTGCATTCGTTGATATTCACTTAAAGTTGCAGTAACTGAAATTAAGCAAAAACACGTTTCTATATAAAGCTGAATTCTAACAAATTTTATTTATACATGTCTTACAATATTCTCCTCTCCACATCCACTGCATGTTTCTCTGACAAAGTGCTCCTGGTTTATTGTAATCGCATGCAGCGCATATAGTTTCATTGACCATCGCAGATGGTTGTAGACGATTGGTTAAAATAATATTTGGATACATAGCACCGACATCTAAGTGATAAATTACTGGGTTTTCTAATCTCAGTGGTTGATCTCTTAGAGCTTTCAACTTCACTGTAATTTCTTCAACTATCTCCTCAAAATTTGTAACCATATCCATGGATACTTTTTCCTCCTCCTGTATAGCATGCTTTAATGCAGATTCAACACCACTTATTAATTCATCTACTGTGCTCGGTACTATTTTGAAACGACAAGGAATATCAGCTCTGAAAACACCTGATTCTAAGGCTTCAACGTGTCCTCCAACATATGTTTCTTGATCCAATAAGTGACCATGTTTTGTTAACTTGTTTAATTCTTGCTCTTGTTTGTTAGGAAATATAATATTAGCTTGGTAAGCTTGCACCATTAAAAGAGATTCACATAATGTTCCAGATCCCTTTCTAAGTACCTGTAAATAAAGAATATAATTCATATTGTCTTTACTTAATTTTATTTTAACTTATTTTAACTTACTTCATCTGGTTCCATAGGGATAATGGTACACAGAGCAAATATGAAAGGATGGACGTATTTGTAATAAAGATAATATGTAGCAACTGCATCTGAAACTGAATAGTTTGCAAGAGTTTCTGGCTCCTCAGATGCCAATCTGCACATATCTTCAGGATCCAATTCCACTGGATTATATCTCAGCTTTGCTTTTGCTACAGCTTTTAGATTCTGAGAACCCACAGGAAGATAAGAGTCGCGTCTTACCCAACTACAATATTAAATTATATATTAGAAGTAATTCTCTATCAATCGTTTTTTTTTTTTATTTTTCTGTTCGATAATTTAAATGAATTTAATTTTATAAATTGCAATACCTCAAACAGTCCATATGCATGGCTGGTCTACAACTATAAACTCCATCACGATTTTTGGAAAAACCAATCCTGTTTTTCATATCCATGTTATGAAAAGCTGCTCTGGTTTCTACAAATGGCCAATCGAAAAAATCACCGTTGTATGTTACGAATATATGCGGTCGAATATCGTTTATGTGATCGAAAAATTTTTTTATCGTTGCTTTTTCATTAGGTTCATTAAAAACTGTAAAAAATCCCTCAAACTCCGGTTTTGGAGTGTACTCGAAATCTTCTATATCACACGAAATTATTTCCCTATTTGTTATCAAATATCCCTGAAAATATAAATATATCTAATATATCTATAAAATATATCTAGCTAATATATCTAAAATATATCATTATATATAGCATTATTAAGTATTAAAGTTAAAGGATATTTTGCATACTTGTCCATCAATCATATATGAGATCATCATAATTTGATCAGTATCAGCATCTGGAAATTTTAAAGGAAGTTTTGTCGTTTCAATATCATATGCTAACACAATTGGATCAGGTGGCTCAATAAGATCATCTCTCTTTGTAATAACTGGTACATCATTTCCTCTTGTTTTCACAGAATACCAATTACCACAACAAATTTTCATGTCTATAGAGACACGTACATGATGTGGTACATCATATTCTCTATATAAATATATGCATATTATTAACAAAAAGATTGTACTCAACATATAAATAAAAATATACTAGATTTTTTACTTGATGTCAAGAATATTATCCAGAAAATCTATAGTTTGCTTTTTAATGTCTCCTGCATCTTGATCAGTATGTAGTACATTTGACAACATGTCTGAATAATAAGTATTAGTTTTTTCACGTTCTTTATTTATCCTTACTGCCTTCATAATGTCACGTCTGACTTTATTCAAATCCACAGTATTAATAAAAGTAATTTTTAAGTATTTCCGTTTTAAACCAATTAGATGATTTGGCTAGAAAGAGACAATGGAGAATTATTAAGTCTAATATCTTTTATGTCTTCTTTCAATTCTATCATACCAAATCAAGATCTTCTTTGTGTACAGTCTCTATTTTAAGTATGAAATCAGGATATTTTTTATTTAAACCAGTGGTAACTTCTTCATATGTATCCTTTTTGCACAAAATATACAAATATGGGTTATAAGGATACGAGATTTTAAATCTACTACAATCTTCTTCTAAAAAATAATAGTCTACACCACTTTGTAATCTCTTATCATCTTCCATAATTTCTGTCTATAAAAAAGATAACAATTTAAAGAATAATTACAAAGCAATTGATCATATTTTTTTATACTTTCTATACTTACTGCATGCATATTTATAAGAAATCCTGTTCTTTCCTTTGTATCAGTTACATTGTAAAATCCATATAAACCATCTATTCTTATATTTTCATTGACTTCGTTTAACCTGTTACCTCCTGAAGTTTCACTAAAACATATAAAAGAATGGATAAGTTTCAGAAAAAACATGATAGTTTGTAATATATTTTAAATTATAATTAAATTACCCTGACGCATTTCTTTCTTGATTTTGATCATTCCTTGTATTTCCCTTAAACGGTCGAAATTTTCCTGTATTTTGTAAACTTGTCATTTTGTATGATAATTAATTATGTAAACTATAAATAGCTAATTAATTCTAAATAACATGTTTCCTATTTAAATAAGAAAAATAATAATTATTTAACAAGGCAGTATGATACTTAGAGAACGTGTGTAAAGGTTGTAATTTGCCCGCCAACAAATGTTATATATAGGTATAATACATGTGTGTGTAATAAGAGAATAGGGGAATACTTATAATAAAAATACGTAAAATGTAAATTAAATTTTTGTTCTGACATAGAATATATTTTTACATTTCTTTTAATTAATAAAATCATACTTTCGATTAGTATATATATATGTTTATTATATTAGTAAAAAATATGTTTCAAAAGTTAATGTTCTTGTTTCTCTTATTTCTTCCTTTGACCTAAAAATTTGCAATAAACTTTAAAATATCGCGAAAATTAGACGATTAACAATTAAATTTATCTAATTGCGCAATATATTAAATTGGTATTATGAGAAATTTACTAGGGGTACGATCTACAAGCGAAAGGAAAAATCCCGAGACTTATCGATTTGGAAAAAGGAACGAAATTGTAGGTGGCTCCACGACAGTAATGCGGTTCGACAACAATTGTCGTAGTTCGTTAAATAAATTGGCTTCACAATTTCAGTAAAGGTGAAAAGAAGTAAATAAATGAGAAAATTAGACGTGCAAGAGGCCTGGGGTGCCGAGAGGTTAGAAGCGCAATTAGAAGCCGCTCGAGATGGTCTTCGAGGACTCGATCGAAGTATTCGAAAAATTTTGGGCCGAGATCTCCCTGATGGAGAGAACGGTCCGCTACAACCACCACCCAGGTTAAATTCTGAATAATTTGCTTTCAAATGCTCTTAAAACGTCGTGGGAGAATGTTATCGTGAAACATAAATTTTGTCTGATAGTTCATTGATCTTTGAGTGAAACATTATTGCCTACAAACATAACCTATTTCTTGTGAAGCTCGTATCACTTTATTAAATTATACGTGATCCCATTGCATTTATTTATAATATCGTAATAATGTAATGACAGTGTGCAAACATGTTAAGTAAACTTAATTGTAATAAATATTCACAAATAGCTTCAATATATCGATGTAATTTTATTAAAAGAAGAAGAGAGGATTATATCTTGTACCCTTGTGCATTTACAATTTCAATAGATTATCACAAAAGAGACCATTGCAAGAGGATAGAAGACGTGTTGTTTCTGATTTTGTCAACAACGAGCTACCTGGTGGGAAAAGGAGATGGCAAGGTTCAAATGGTGAACCAAAAACAGTTTTCAGTCGATTAAGTGCACGTGTACCTTCTAACAATGATGACAGTGCTGATGAAGATGACAATGTTATTAAGGTAGAATTGTATAACAATTAATATACTCATGCTCATTAATAAATTCTAAATATTATTATTACATATTTATTTTAGCCTGCAGTGTCTTCTAGAGTGATAGCAACACCAAGAGAAATTCCATCTAGACAGGAAGTTATTAGACGTGAAAGAATAGACGAACGTAGCAGGCAAAGGAATAAACGAATGTTTGGAGCTCTTTTAGGAACATTACAAAAATTTCGCCAGGAAGAAACTAAATTAAAAGCAAAAGTATATTTTTAATTATTATGAGAAATGTTTTGTTTCGTATTTTTAAAAATAATGACTGTTTGCAGGAAGATAAAAAGGCAGAAGTAGAAGCAAGAGTAGAGGAAGCTAGAAGGAGAGAAAAAGAAGAATTACGACGAGAAAGACAACAGTTGTTTTTGTCACGTAAACGGCAACTAGCTGAAGTCCGAGCGTTGGAAGCAAAGTTGGCACGCAGCCGACAATTTCAGGATTGGCGCGCTGCACAATTACCACTTGCTTCGTTTATAAAAACACGTGCCCAGCCTCCTATTTATTATGTACCAAAGCGTAAACATCCACAAACTGATGTATTATTAGCACAATCTGCAAAAGAATTACATGGTATGCACTTTGATAAGGAATTTTGCATTAAGTCTTAAATAAAAAGAATCACAATATGCATTTGTTTTATTTTACAGAGGAAATTGAAAGAAGAGAGAAGGCACTGATTGAAGAGCTCGAACTTATAGAAGTACAAGTAGGTCTTGGAAAGCATCAACAGAATTTCGATGGATCGACAACATTAAATACAACAGCGGAAGTTCCGCAGTCGACGGAAGAAGGAGAAGAAAATCGTGATCCAAATCCAGAGAAAAACTTAGAATCAGAGAATAACGAACCGGCTGATGTTTCCATAAAATCTGACAAGGATGAAAATTACGAAAACATAAATGATATCGAAAAGGAGGAAGTTAAGGTAGTTGAAGTAAAGGATGAAAATAATGGCTAGTATTAAATGTACTTACAGTGACTGTACATATTCGTACATTGAATGGTCCAACGAAGAGAAAAATGTTTTCTTACACAACACAAGTGTAGATGAATTTTACAATTTTCAAAAGAAGAAAAGATTTCATTTTTTACTTATCATATAAATATAAATTCATTCCTTCCATCAAATTACATACTCATTTTTTCATCATGCGTCAAATGACGGACATTATTTAGATTTTTCTTAGATATAAGAGACATACAATCGGGAGTAGTTCTATTTCACTGAAATCCCATATTTTTTAAATGTTATATATTTGTATCATGGCTGTTGTAGAATATTATTTAACTAAATACCATCGTGTAAGTAGACTGGATAAAAATCCTGATGAAGAAATAAGTATGTCGATGAACAGTCGTAAATTGATTCGATACATTTGTAGATTGAAAAACATGTAAAATAGTCCGCTCATTGTTTTCTTTGTATCAGTATCTATCTTTTAATACATATACGAGGAAAAGAAGCATTGAATAAATGATTTAATGCTTTACGTGTATCGTAGAATAAAATATAAATTCCAACTTCGACTATATATCATCTAATGATGTAGCGTAGTAAATTCTTATAAAGATTTATATTTTTGTTTTGTTTCTTTTTTTTTTAATTGTACATGATGTAAGTTCATTCATGCCGATATTAAAAACAAATGACTTTTCTCTGTAGCAATATTAATAGATACTTATTATAAAAAAATCAATCTCAATTTATTATCTTAATAACAATAATTTTTGTTTTAATTCTTTATAAATAAGAAATAAACAAATTTTTGAACGAAATAAATTTCTAAATAAATTCAAAATGAGACCTTCTATGCCCGTTTCATTTCCGTGTTCTAAGTTTTTTTATTTAGAATTCGCCCAAATTGGAATATTCATCCATACGTAATCATCTTTAAAATATTTCTATTACATTCTTCAGACAATTCTGGTATGCATGTATTTTCTTATTTTGTAAATGCATTAAATTATAATTAAGATTTCTCAGATTAAATTAATTTTGAAATAAAACATGAAACGAAGTATATATTGCCTATCATTTTATTAATTGATTCAATCGAGTTTAGATATCTTTGAATTGGTAAAACATTTGGTAATAAGGGAAGAAACAATTTAGAAAGAAGCAAGATTAAGCGTTGTAATTTATTAACTAATTTATACGCAGAACGTGTAAATCTTTGTTGGTAAATTCTCTTTCTACGATATTCTGAGGTAGGAGGGAATGGTATGAAAGGGGCGTTCCGCCATGCAACCTCGGAATATGGCTAATGCGTCTCTCTGCTGTCGTCTTCTTTCCTTCTATTCCCTTTGCACTTCAGCAAAATAACTCCTTGAGATAGTAAATAGTAACCTCATTACAGAATATTTACCAAAATATTAAAGTTCAATTATTGTAAGTAACATCAAATATTATCACAATTATAATTAACTATATAAAAATCGTTACCGATCCTTATTGAAGGTAGTAGCACAGACAAGGTATTCATATATCTTGTCTATAATGATGGTAATAAGCAAATTTGTGTATTTATATCGACACCGATAAAATACTCTGACGTGTTATTTATTTTATTTTTTAATAAAACATAAGGATAAAAAATTAAATTTTATAATTAAAATATACAATTTATTTCATATAACGATATATAACTTGCTAACATTGGAATAGATTCATAATATGATAGAAGAGAATTTTTCTTTTCTGTTCTACTATTTTTCTAATTGACAAATAATTCTAGCAAATATAGGAGATTATCTCGCATATTATCCAACATTCATCCACGGAAGCGATAAAAGGAAACAGATTAAGAGTTAAAGCGGCGACGCTCGACATCGGATAGCGCAGAAGCATGAAGCGTGCGACGCGACGCGTCGCGGAGACATGAGAGAAGTCGACAGAGGCTAGGGGTCTGCGAGCTATTTGTACACCGAATGGAAAACGCGCCAAAGACTCGCCTCCAGACGAAAGAAACACGCTGGATCACGGAAATGGGACATTTTCTTAATTATCACGTTCTACTCTATACTTTTTTTCTTCTCCTCATTCTCTATCGTAAAACTGCCGTAAAAATTGCCGACGAGATGAAAGAACATAAAGATAAAAAAACGAAGAATCCAGTTTTGAGACCATGTTAGGTTAAAGTGTGACCAAGATCAAACTAGTGATAGAGATGACAATCTTTAAATTAAGAAAAATTTAGGTAAACGTTATAGAAATTCTTTAAAGAAAACATCTATATAATATCTTTTTTCTGTACCTACATATCTTTTTCTAGAAAGAAAATGCACTTGCACTGTTCGACCATTGTGTTCCTCAAGTTCCACAATACCTATGTCCTTTTTATTTATGTTTAAATACTTAGAATAGAGACTCATTCCTATTTTCGAAAATGCGACAGAAACACTACAACAAATTCATGAAAGGAGAACTCGCATGTAATCAGGTAACTGTTAAGAGTATCCTACTTGTGGTTTCACGTTTCTCAAAGTATGGAATGACTATTCTATCACTTTAGCCACTTACGTTCTCGGGAAATTGCGCGGTTCGAGGTTAACGCTGCACCTTTCCACTTGCACAAAATTTCGGTCCATTAATCGTGCTCGTGCTCTTCTAATACATTCTATTCTATTCTAGGCGAGAAAGATACGCGGCGCGGCCCGTTTCCTCGCAGAGGGTTTATTTACCCGTTAATTTATTAGCGTATCTTCGTCATGGCGTAGCTCGTAATCGAGCGCGACGGAGTTCGCGAGCACGACGTGCCGCATGAGTAGAAAGCTCGCTACCAGGAGTCAACAGTATTTTAAACGGGGAGGGATCGTAACCGAATACAACGACCGAAAACACCTTTATCTCGTGCATGAATCTTCACGTTCGTTGAAAAACCACTGACGTGCAGTTGTCATGGAAATTTATACAGCTATTCACGGCCAATGTCTGTCCACTCCTCTGATATTATAACTTGAAACTATTAGATGGAGCTCTTACATCTGAAATAAATTATTCTGTCCGTCTTTTACTAGGTATACCTACAGTTCCTGTAGGACTTGATCATGTGCCATTCAAAGATTCCAATATTTTTCAGTCTGCAGTACGTAATTGAAACGTACGTAAGTAGACGAACTCTAATAGTAACATTTATTAATTACTATGATATTTAGTAATTTGTATTACCAACTTATAAAAATGAAACATGCAATCCTAATTGATTGGCCAGGAGCTGTGCTATTAATATGCCAATTTGTCAGTTTTAAATTATTATTATTAAATGTTTATCTTGATTAATAGTTAATCTAAAACTTATTATTTCATAATTTCACTTAAATTTTTTCTTTTAAAAAAAAATCTATGTGTGAGAATTTTTCAGGTGAAAGAAATTACGGCGATCAAGGAGTAATTCTCCTTTCTTATTCGCGGTTGAAAGCGTCGCGCTGTTGATGTCGTTAATGAGAATATGGAAAACTGACACTGAACGACTTCCAACGAAACGGTTACCATGGGTAAATTCTACGCTCCTTTGACTAGGGAGTAATAGAGTATTGGGGCGGAGTATCTTACCGCAGAATGGAAAAGGGGATATTCATATTTCAAAGGAACAAGCCGTCATGCCGCCACAGTGTTCATTATGTTATAATTGCCTAAACGTCAAAAGAAAAAACAGCGTGTATGTCGACAGCTGAGCTAAGGATTCAACAAGTTTTTAGAGCTATATGAATCTCACTTGTCAGGTATCACATCTTTATCGACAGAAGTAAAAAAAATCATAGAAATAGGTGAAAAAGTAATAGCAATTTTGTAATACTTAAAAAAATAGCAATGTCGCAGTCTTTGTATAAATAGTAGTTGAAACGAGCTTTATTTTGCTTTCCACTGGAAAAACTATCATTGGTTATTTTGGCCAAGACCCGTGAAGCTGGAAACGCCAAGTGGGTGTCTAATTTCGTCGAAGAGGAGGGATTTCACGCTCGATCAACGCTGATTGGACAACGCCGATCCGTTTGCTTTTATAACTCTGAGCTTTCAAACGGAGCTTGCGCGCGCGCATTTGCACAAAAGATAGCAACACGTGCATTATCTGTATTGGAATAATTAACGTTACCAAATTTAAGATTCGTGGAAAAGATATGTATAGCATTTATTGTTCTATAGCTATTGTAATTATTTTTCTTAAACAATTTGTTCTTTAAGCTAAAAAAATGAAGTTAAAATTCAAGCTGGAAAGAGTTAACGTCGCTGTTTCTTTGAGGAATATCGTTTTTGTGAAAAACAAAAGAGGAAACGATTAATTTAGTTGTAAGTTTGTTGTACGCCTTAAGAACGATATCGCATCTCATTAAGCATGCACACCCATTATCTTCGGTTATAGAGAAACATTGCTGATTATTCAGAATGGAAGCATCAATCAAGCAGTCCACGTTATCGGTCCATGTTCGCGCGTTTATTACAAGAACGTTAACAGAATACGTAAAAGCCTGAGAAATGGACAATAATTCTATGTGCTACTATCAAACGAAGGTATATTTTACGACCGTTCCGTTCCTTTAGATACGCGCTTTTATTCTTTGTCGAATCGAAATCAATAAAGAATCTAACAAACAAAAGTTTCTGTTACTTGCTGCACGACAATGAAGCTTAAATTTAAAGTTTTGTAGCTTTGGAAATTTGAATATTGAAATTCATCAAACAAATTTTAAATTTGTTTCAGATATTCAAGTCAAAGCAATCAGAGTGATTATAATTTAATTACTGAAACTATGTGTTAGATGATTTACGTTTTTTCTGCGCCATTTCTTAAACATGGCGTCGACTGTTTCTGGAACGGTGATCAAACTGAATACATACCTTGTATTCGATCGATTGGAAACTCGCGATTACATGAGTAACACAGACAATTAAATCCCGTTGACTTGGCTGGTTCTTTTTACATTCTGGACCTCTATTGCTCAAATGAACTTTACTTTTGCTTCACGGAAGTTTTGGTAATTATAAAGATCATCGCAACAGATTAACTTCGAGTTTTCCAAATTCAACGAATAATGGTAATATTCCATTCTCCATCCTAAAATCACAATATGGTAGCCGATATATCTTAATAAAAATTCATAATAAGTAAGTTACACTATGAGCGTAATTTTCACATCAAGAATTAATAGAATATGATTTGAGTTATGCTATTCAAAAAACTTAATAACTTCTAATGTTTGAAAAGAAAAAGATAAAAACAATTAGATATCTAATAATTAGTTTAAAAAATTAAAAATGTGCTAGCATATGTAAATATGCTGGTGTTGTTTCAGTGTTAAAGATCAAATTTTTTTCTCCTTGAATCGCTCTTTCTGTTCTAACGAACAACAAGATGTTTGACTATGCGCCATTTGTATCATTCGCAAGAATTCGAATGTTTGAAACGCGTGCCAAAAAGAAGCAGAATTGTAGGGAATCTAATGGATCGTTATATTCTTGAACTTTCCAGTATGCCAACTAAGCCATAAGTTAGAAAGTAAATTAATGTTCATCAATATTAATTTCAAATTAATTAATTCAAAGTACATACCTATACTTTCAATAATTGTAAAGATAAAAAGGCTTAGATCTCATCATTCTAATAATTGTGCGTATTTATCTTTTACTAATCTATTTTTTATATATACACTCTGTATAAGATTAATAAATTTATTTGATACTTACATAACACTTATTCTTCTCAGATTTTCATCTCGGATTTCGAAGAATTTCGATGGAAAAGAAATAATTTCGTTGTTTAACTTAAAGGAAAACATATATTTCCTAATGACAAAAGTTGCATTCCATAAAAAAGCATGGCAGAGGACTATAGTCGCACAATCGTGAGACGATCGTGGATATTTATCAATTAAATAATATCCCTCCGATTCATCGGAGGTGCTGTTCGTAACATTTCACCCTCGTTTAACTGGGAGCAAATAATTTTCTATCCTTAACGATTATATCATTAGGTACATGTACGTAAGAATCGAACAAACATACAAAAAAGTAAAACAGGATAAATGACTAAAATATTTGCAGGTTCCACGCGTAACGTGCAAATTGTTTTTTTTTTTCAAAGTTGCAACAATCTCGATTATCTTCTCTCACAGTTCGTTTCACATGTAATGACGAACGTAGAATTTCTTTATGGCACTCGAAAAAAAGGCACTCTTGGTAAATGACGATAAAAATACATAATACTGGTGAGATGATATAGGTTTTCGCCAGCCCCACAGCACATTACTCATTCGTATCTCTTTCTTTATCTTTATTCTCACTCGCAATCATTCTTCTATCGTTTCAATCTTCCTTTTTCTTTTAATTACATATTGGTTACTAATGAATCGATACATATGCAACCGTTATACCACAATCCAATTACCTAGTCTTTAAATCACTTGCTTGTTTTATCATCCGATAAAATCCGATCTAAGATGCCGATCATTTTAATTACAGGGACTAGCCGGTTGACTGTTCGTCGCTGACGACTGCATCATGATCGATTGTACAGCGAGCACCGGTGATGTAGTCGCTACAGAGGTCACGGTGTCCGAGTGGTGATGATGATGATGATGGTACAGAGCCGACGCGTAATATTGCTGATGATGGTGATGATGGTGGTGCGGATGATGATAACCGCTAGCCTCCTCGTTATTATTATTGCCGGTAGCGTTGTCGTTGCTCTGGTGATGATGATGATGACCGTGGTGATGATTATTGTTCACCGTAACGCATAATGGCGACGTCGGTGACGGAGACGATTGCGAATTGCTGGCGAGGATGTCGTGAACTGTGTGAGGACTTGGCCACTGCAGACTGGCGGAAGTAGTCGTCTGATGGCCAATACCAGCGTGAATGGTGGTTGGAGAAGACGGTGACAGCTTGCCCGGCGTCGTCGGCCCAACTGGAAACGCACCGGTACCAAATTGGTATGGAGAGGTTCGTTCGAATTCGATTATTCAGCGCTCGTATCAGGATGGAAGAAAGAGACGCGACTGTTGCCTGATATCCCGCGAGCTCGTTGCTAGAACTGAACGCACACTTCAGGTTGCGCTGGTGGAGAACAAATGTTTCTTTCTGGGCAGATTTATGTTTTTGTTCCTCCTCTCTGTTTCGTACTGAGATACGAACAGAGAAGAAGTATACATCTACTGTTCTTCCACCAATGTGTCACGTATCATGCTCGGTAAGTTGGCGTCTCCAGCGAGAACTTCATTTTAAAAGTAACTCTTAAAAGCTATCTGGGATAATAGGGGGATGAAATTTCACTCTATTTCTTTTATTTTAGAAGTAACTAAATATATGTTGCTAAATTGAACTTGATTCAACTGTTTAATAGATACTAGATATTACATTTATGATAATTACAAGTAACAGGGCGAAAGTCCACTCATAGTAGCCTTCAAGAGTTATTCGCACCGATCACACGCGATAAATAGATATCTATATATATTTATAGGTATAATTATCTACTACAATGCTGATCATCGGGAACGCAAAAAATCTAAAATCGCAGGAAGTTCTCGCTCGAGGAAGAAGAACAAGTCGCGAGATCATTGAGGCTACCAACCTTGATGATGATGGTGGTGGTGATGGTGCGTCACAGCGGGCGGCGGCGTCGCGTGATAAGGCGTCGGTGGATACGGGACAGGACAGAGGGCAGCTCCAGCCGCGGCTGCGGCCGCGTACAAATGATGATGATGATGATGATGCGCCGGATGATGGGGATGATGATGAATCGCGGTCGCCGCGCCGACTTTGTTTCTCAATATCCTCGAGATGCTGCTCACCGATGGCACGTTGTATTTGTCGCATACGCCATCCGACAGCAAACGATCCCTGATCTCCCACGCGAAGATACCAGGATCCTTTAGCTTCAATTGTTTGATATACTGCACCACTTTTGGGGTAGTGACACGGGGTTTACTGCCACCGATCGCACCAGGCAATATGCTGCCTGTCTCGTGGTACCGGGCCAAAATCTTGCTGACACAACCATGGCTGACCCGCAGCTGCCGCGAGATGTCGCACGGCCTGATGCCCAGCTGTGCAAGTTCCACTATTCGCAATCTAACTGCGTTTGGCAAGGGCCGACCATTCACGAACACACCCCCTAATTGGTTCACCTCGCCGTACTGTTGCTGCTGTTGTTGCTGATGCGGCTGCTGTTGCTGCTGCTGCTGTTGATCTGCACCGAGTTCGCTCGCGTTACTTTCTATCCGTGAACAATGCCGAACGATGCATTAGTTATTGCTAATTGTAACAACATTCAAATAGAGATAAGTTTAATATGTAAATTCATTATTTTTGTTAAGTTTAAAAATTTAAGGGTAAGAATCTTCGTTATTGATCTGAAGAATGTATGACTCGCGTGTTGACTCTGATTGTTTATATTATAGTTGAAAAAGAGTTGGAAACAATCGAAGAAAAATTAGTATTTGATTACGTTAAGATTCTTTAAATTTCCGTTTCATTTAATTTTTTTTTTTTCAGATACGTGACACCCCATTTCTTAATTCGGAGTGGAAACGTGACATCGATTTACAAACTCGTCACGAGTCAGAGGCGCAGATTATTTTACGTTGTATTGGAACGTGAAACAAGCGAGTAATCTCACATCGATTCGACGGGTACTAAATAACTCGACAATAATATACTTCACATCGGGACTTACACCTGGCGCCTTGGGTTCATTTTAATGAGATGCAGATGTATGTCGGTTGCTTGCCTCTACTCGGGCGAGCTTGTCTGTAATAACCTTTAATTAGCGAAGCAATGCCCTAGCAATTGCCTCTAACTGCGTTCCAAACCCACCTAAATTCCATCCGTCGGTAAGCAAAGACAACAACCCGTTACGAGAATAATAAGAGAGCTATCTTTAACTCGAGACCGATGTTCACGTGTTGTTATGATTCTCAACGGGCACGTTAATTCCCCATTGTCCAGGAAAACAGAGAGATTAATGGACGAAGCTCAAAATAGAATTTTTCGACAGTGCCAATAAGTAGTCGATTCTAAACAAAATTTTTGCGACCGACTTGAAACAAATGACAAATCAACAAGATCTAAAAAAAGACTAAAACATCTTGCTTTTTACAGACAGATGTCTCGGGTGCAAAAACGTTAATGCGTGAACATCTTCCAGAGTTCTTTGATGTCGAGGATCGAACGCTTCTTTTTCCTTTTGTATCTATTTGAGGAGGCGCGGAATGGAAATAGAGAGGTGAACAGATATCCGTGAAGGAAGTACGAAATCGTCACTGTGGAACGCAACTCTTTCCCCCATCCATGGAAGGAAGAAAATTTATATGGCCTGCCTTCTTTCTCTCTTCGGTTACGTTGATTTTCATACTCCCTACTTATCGTTTCTCTTTTCTACGGCGAACACCAAGCTGACGTACGTGCATTACGAAGAAGTGGAATAAATAAGAAAACCGCAGCGGAAAGGAAGGGCCCTACGATGCCTCCGTGATTCCTGGAAAAAGAGTTTCGTCGCCGACGCCGCCGACCGTAGAGACGCGTTTTTACGCGGCCACCGGCCACCATTTTTTTCTTCGTCCCCCTTTTCGACATCCCCTCGATCTCTCCATAATGGCGGTTTCTTGACAGAGGCGCGAAACACGCGTCTTCTACGCCACATTTCCATTATAAACGATAGTCCATCGATATTACGCGGAGGGAAGAAGTTCGTTTTTGAACTTGCTATGCTTAAAATAATTTTGCTGATTTCTTGATAATTTATTACATTTATTTCACTACTGATTTCAAGTATTTTGAAGATAGAATGCATAAAATATTATGTAGAATTCGTATTAGATATAGTTAATTCTTTAAAGATATATGTTTTTCCTTTATTTTACGTTATAAATAGAATTTAGAATAATTAAAATCAACAGCTAGAATTTAAGAAGAAATCTGAAACTGAGTTATGATCGATCCAAATTTTAGTTACACGCTATGAAATCTTTTCCTCCCCTCCGTAATATTCTTTCCAAGTACAAATTGACATTTTTATTTTTAATACTCTTATATTGCTCGAGAAATTCATAAATATTTTCTTTTAATTTCGTAAAGACGAAAGGTTTCGTTTTAATCAAAAGACAAACGAGGAGGCGGCTTTCCAAGAATCACCCTGTTAAAAGGAGCGAGTTTTTCAGTGGATCGCCGATTCGGGGAACGACCCCGACGCGACGTGGCCCGTTAAACTCCAACGATTTGAACTTAATGATCCGCGTTACATTAAAGCTCCGTCTTTTTGCTGTCTTTTTGCCGGCGAACCAGTCGATCGCGGAGGAGTAGCGCAGGCTCGTTAAACGGAAGACAAGCCTCGTGGTTTATGCGTGCTTCTCGGTCAGATCTATTCTATAAGTGAGTAATTAATGAGAGGATAAACCGCTTGCTTGATAGATTTATAATTACAACGAATTTTCTTGCCTTTCCAGCTGTTACCACCTCACCGAGTAGAGATGACACTCACGATATTTGAAAATTCACGATTTTTAAAAAGGAAACAATTTCCCGGGATTATATATTTAGATCAAATTATTTACAGTGACTTGACGAAAATAAGAGAAAATGTGGATACGTGTCGATATCAACAAGTAAGTACTATCTTCTTGATTCTTTGTGGATATAGAATAGTGCACCTTGCGTTCAACGAAATCTTTCTTTTTTACATAACGTAAAGCAAATATTTTTTTGTCTTCGGGGCATTAATCTTCGGGTCTTAAAGGACCTAGCTTTAGAAATCCAATAAGGGTCCGTAATATATTCTCAGCGGTATATGGGTCTCTCCCTAAGTCTTCCAGCTTGTAAACCCAGACGATAACAGAAATGAAAACATACTAATTCAACAAGACAAAATCCGGATGGTATCATGATTGTTCACAATTACAACGGTACATTTTTTATAAATCAAATGATATTACATTTCAGTAGATATTAAAATATAGATAGTTTTTAAAATCTGGATAGCTTTTAAATATCTGTATATTCCAAGCTTTTCATGAACGAAGTGCTCCAAAAAAAAAGGAAGAAGACAAATGACAAAAAGATGATTAAAAAAAGTAAGAAGTAGTTCAGAAAAAGAACGTAATAAGTCAGATTTTCCATCATCTACCGACATTAAAAAAAATCAATATTGGTTTATAATAATATAAAAAGGAAAGGATGTCCTTTTCTGATATTATACGACGAGAAGATGATGCTCCTGGTGCAGAGCATGTGTGCAGACGCACACGCGTGCAACGATTCATCCTCCTCAGCAGTGGATACGTGTATTACACGCGTGTAAAATGACTACACGCGTCGGACCCTTTGATGTCAGCCATTCATCACCGCGGACCGGAGAAAAAGTCTAATAATATTGCGTGCACGGTGACGTTCACGCGCGTGTGCGCGCGTGAAATGGCTAGATCGTCGGTTCCACACGACGATTCGCAGACGTATGCATCCACTCGATCTTCCTACGGCGATTTATTCCTTCTTGATTCGCGGGATCCGAGGAATTCGAGCAGTTCTTCGCGACGACGACGAGAAAAGAGAAGAAAAGGGAAGAAAATGAAATGAATTGTGGTCACAATCTGACGAATTTACCACAATCGTGGATTATATTAGAGAAACGATGGAAGTCGGCGTCATGCTCGTGATCGAGATTGATAACGCGAGTCCAAGTGTAATTGACAACGTCCAACCGTAACATGAACGTTGAATGGTCGATTCATCGGAAACGATGTGGATGAAAGGTACATTGTACACTTGATATTAACTATTAGAATTAGGACTATGTAAATCCTTTAGTGTCCTTCGTTTCTTTCGATAAAAATTAAAAGTTATGAATGAACTTTATAGTAGCGTTTATTTACGTATATTATGTTAGTAATTTGTGTTTTCCTCACTTGCCTGAATTACAACTTGTGTTCCACACGTACATGTAATTTATATTGCTGTTATTTTGCCAAATATTCTGAGATTTCGTCTTCAAACCGTGGTTTGAACAGGTTCCAGGTATTTTTAATAACATTCAAGTTTAGCGAATTGTATAATAGATGTAGCATAGTGCAGTAATAAGCACAGTTTACAGATTAATAATTTGGACAATCAATTGACGATCTTTCATTTTATTTAATTACTTTGCACACAGCCCTGACTCGATTGCCAAGAGTTATATAGTTATTCGTGTAAACGGATCCACCAATTATTCCTCGGCGCGCTTCGTTTTCCGAGGAATTAAGAAGAAAACGATAAAAAGCACGAGACGGCGAGGGAAGGATCGGCTAATTTGGTAGCTGGAAATTTGCGAAAACGATACCGGGGAGGCGGAACAAATTGTCGCTGATAAAAGAAGCAGCAAAAATCATCCTGTATGCTGGTGTATAAGTAGAAAAGTTGAACGGCGAACGCGCGAGCCCGTGATGTGGGCGTGCACCGGACGAGTGATGGATGTCAGTGTCACCCTCGAAAACACGTGTTCCGCTTGCATAGATGCCCGAAACGCGACCAGTGTTTGTCTACCATTCTCACTTGCTAATTATCGACCCCTGTGTTCCGTTCCCCTTTGTCGGTTTCTCGCTCCTCTTTTATAGAAACGGATCTTTCGTTTAATTTCCGCGCTCGCGTGTATCCCGGCGCCCATATGTCACTGATTAGTTTCTTCCAACGTCGCCTCGTCATATCGAAGGTTAAAGGATCTCTCTCGTTTTACACCGCGTACGTGAAACAACGTTGAAACGGTCTGTAACGATCTGCAGCAAATTTTGGCTCGAAATTCGATGCGTGTTGAGTAGTTGGTGATGAGATCGAACACATTGGAAGTGGATAGGCTTGGAACATCTCGTAAATAAGTACTTAACAGGTTCACACTGTTTATAGGTAATTTTAGAAATGAAGAAGCAGGCTACTTTCAACGCCCGAGTTCTAAAAATTAGATTTTGGTGTTCTCTGTATTAGATTTTCTGATTTAGTTGCGGCCGATCGAATCTCATAAAACGAAACTTTCATAGTAGAAACTTCATAGTCGACTCGTACTCGTGACTGCATATTGAACTTGAGTCCATTGCTACTGTTGAACACTCGGTAATGAAATTAACGAAAGGATGGTTAACGAGGTAGACTTACGAAGCCACGTTGGGATTCGTGAGATCGTTTCATGGAATGGAAGATGTTCTGAAGGGTCGTGAATCTTGGTATTTAACCGGAATACTTAGCCAGAATACCGAGTCGATGCACGGGCACAGATTTATAACACGTGTATCCGCGGACGTTCAAAATAGTCCTGTCATGTTTCATCATTATTTCCAGAGGTCTCATAACCTGGGCACTGGCCAAGCGGCGTTGTTAAAATCTACGCGCCATCCCGTACAATCGTAAAACTAATAATTAATAAAAGATCGTCGAACTATGCCTTCAATATTCCATCCGTTGTGTTGCTCTAGGGGATTCTGAAAATCTGTCGCATTCGTAATTCTCTTACACAATGCTCTATCAACTGGAATATTAATAAATTGATATAAGTTAGAAGTTACACATTTATCGTTTACGATTTTATACTTCATTAGACGGGATAAGCAGATAATTTGTAATTTGTAAACTTTACTTGTCTCAACTCTCATTTATAATGTAAAAATAATATGTAGATATTTGTTGCAACACTTAACTAGTAAAATCTCTCAATTTAGATTCCATTTCTTTTTTTATAAATTTACATGTAAATCATTTGTCTTGTTCAATTTTAAGTACAGAGGCAGATGTAGTTACAGTGTGAGTAACTAATATAAATCGTAAATCATGCAACGCAGCGTGAATGATGAATGTGTAACTGTATATAATATACCTATATCTCTTGCGAGCTTTTTAAGGAAAACTTATCGAAACCCAGCATCGAAAGAACTCGGTATTAAATCTTTTTCTAGATTTTTACTTACAGGTTTTATTTATAAGCGTGAAATTTATGCAACACGATGCACGAGGAAATTAATTATACGCTAATCGCGCTACATTTTTCACGATAACCGTTTGACCTCGTCGAACATAGTTTCATCATAGCTCTGCAGATTTCCAGCAAAGTATCTGACGAGAAAAGCTACGACACAATTGAATTTTCAATTGAACTCTCTGATCTCTCTTTTAATAAAACGCGAATCCTATATTTTTTCTATAGAAGTATCGAACTATGATTTTGTCCAAACTAACTTACCTCCGAAATTTCTCACGATGAGGTTTGAATTTCTCGTAAATGTCCGTCCATCCACTTTCCTTGAACTTTAAGCACGGCCTTCAACCACGGTTGACAATTCTGATCGTTCAATGTTAGTTTCTTCGCAACTTCGAACTTTTACGCTTCAATTTTTAATCACACGATAGCGTCTCTTTTCGTCGATGATATTACACATTTGTTTCATTAAACGTTTAACGAACAGGTTTGTAAGTTTCCCGCGCGATTCCTGCTAGGTTTCCCTTTCCCTCGGAGAGAGACCGTAACTTTCTTCGTGCAACCTAAAATACACGCGTGCAAAATTTATCTCGCACACGCGAGCCCGGCTCACATCTGGAAAACGCGATGACAGTGGGACCGAAATATATTTGATCAACGAACAAAAAACGCGCGCTGCCGAAATTTACGTTCCCTTTTTTCCCCCTTAGATCCTTCAAATGCCGTTTGATTTTTATTCAATTAAACAAATAATCGTTCCTTTACGCTGTAATAATTATTCTCTTTTCAGAAATCATCAGAAATAAGGCTCCTTTTTCTAAGAACAATAATTAACAGTCATCGAATAGATATTCGAAAAGAAGATAATAAGTATATTCCAAAGGAAACTACAAATTAATTTTTGACTCTACAGTCCTTAAAAAATTAATCCCGAGAGTTTATAACATTTCTACGAAAATTTATGACTTGATCTCATTTTCACTGTTCTTTCTGTATTTAATTCTGGCGTTTAATTCTTCAGAGGGTTAAATTTCCCTGGAGCAGACACGAGGAATGAATACCAAAGTAAAGGGCGAGCTGTAATTGAAAGCATCCTCTGTGCCGAGACGAAAATTGCTACTCAACTCTGAACGCTATAGAGTCGCGACAAGTTTTTGGGATGGGTTATTAGAAGAAACTCCTGTGGCGGACCGCCAGGATTTTGAATCACGAGACGGGTATGCAAAACTTCACGTCCAAATCGTGCAAGTAATAACTTGTCAACGATACATCTCCGGATCGTTTCGCCTTACGATCGTTGTTTGTAGATGACTATATGCCGTATCTAATAGTCCATATGATACGTTCCACGCTTTCATAGCCAAATCGTGATCCACGGCTACGTTTCTGTCAAAGGATTAATTTTGATAATATCACTCGAAATCGTTCTTTCACATGTTCTTCTCAACTTTTGACTTTCACACGTTGTACATGTGCAATCGAAGAATTGAAATGGCAAAAGATGCAAATGCTAGAAAAAATGAAAGATTCAATTTATAGTATTTATCTAAGATGCTTTCTAGAACGATTTATTTTAGCCTTTAAGTTACGATCATAAATGCCAACTGAATTGCAATTAGTATTAGAAACCTAATACACGATAGTTACAAATAAATAAATATAAAGTAAAAATTTTCTAAACGATAAAAATTCATAGTATGATATATTACGTATAAATATATAATGTACTTAACTGTTAAAATTAATAGAAATTCGTTTTTTTATTCCTATTGGAAATCTTTTACATCACTCACCATTTCAACTGTCCGATTTCAACTTTATTAAATGCCAATTTCGAGCGAAATTTTTTAATTAAATGATCGAAGAGAGTCGTCGTTCAATACAGTTTCCAAAACATTATTCCGAGAACGACAAAAACATATCAGAGTGTTGCTTAATACAATCATAAAAAAAAGATATCTCTCTTACATTTTCGGTTATCTACTATTACGTATTTTATGATATCGCAACGTTTAAACTGCTCAAATTAATTTTTAAATTCTCTAGGAACTCAGATAAATATAATTTTAATACCTTTAGATAATAATTGTTTCAGTTTCGCTTCTCGGAAGAGAGTTCATTCAAACATTTGTGATGTAGCTCGGTAAAATGAAGGAAACGTCGATAAAACGTCAACGTTTTGAAATTAGTAATAGCAGCTTTAGTCAAAGTTACAGCTGCAAATACCTATGAAGGAATTAGGTTTAAAGGAAATAACTATGTAAATTGTCGCGAAACTTTCAAACTTTCAGAGAGGATTGAAAGAGGATTCGAAACATCCCTGAGAGAGGAAGTCACAGGCAAACAGTAGGTAGTTCCTAGGTAGTTTAAGACAACTCCAGAAGCTAGTACAAGTATTTGAGCAGTCCTTTGTCAACTGGACCTTTTAAAAGCTGGCTTCCTTGTTTAACTAGAACAAACGGTACTAATTGAACGCTAATGAATCTGTAACTGTATGTTGTCTGACAGTGTCAATAAAACGAGAGGAGATGCGTTCCTCAATCTTCCATCGGGAACAATCTGATTTTCTACACGATAACTAAAACGTGAGTTTTTACCTTTTAAAACTATAAAATTCACATTAAATTATAGATCGTTTCTTTTTGTAAAATTAATATTATTTTTCCAGTGAGATGGAAATAGATTTTAAAAATGCAAAATACACGAAATATAGAAGAAGTTACAATTAATGGACGAACCATATCTCTGTCTATGTCTTACTTTGTTCATAAAAATATGGACATAGGTGATCTGAACAATTAAATTCAATTTATTTTCACTGCAACATTTTAATTATAATCTTCTATATTACAGGTCTACAATTTTAGCGTTAAAGCAAAACGCCAGACGTCCACAATAGCAGTTAAAAGTTGGGCATCACCCATCCTCAGTGCATTAATCGCTTAATTATTCCCCGTCGATAGCACTGTATACATTATAAGCATTGTTAAAAACCATTGATAAATTTCAGCGTTCACAGATGTTGGTGAAACTATTTGCGATCAGTGCAAAATAACAGGGGATCGTTAAACAGTTAATCGTTCGTTACGAAGCGTCGTGACAAATTTTTATTATCCATCGTATCTTTCACCCACGCAAACGTAAAAAAATCTGTTCGGGGTAATGTTTTATCTACGGAATACGTTTCCAATGTATCGTAGTTACGTATCGAGGTCTTGAACCGTGCATACGGCTATGGGTGTATTGGTGTCAATGACTTCGGAGATTGTCAACGTCATTAGAGAAAAAGAAACAGAGCCCGATAACGCAGGCGTTTAAAACCGACTTGGACACTGTCTTCGTTTCCATTGTTCTTCCTTGCACTCGCTTTGCGAAATACTAATTTTCTCCAGTTGTATTTGCTTTGTTTATCTTCTATGAGACTACTTTTAGACGATGAAATTTTCATATTTAGAATTTCGACTGTCTTTAAGAACTAGTAGGATCGAAATAACAAATGTTTTAATCATGTGTAAGCAAGGTGGTTAGATTCGTATCATTTCTCGTATCTACGACACTGTCGAAGATGATATTGCTGCAAGGGTAACGTTAGATCTGGGTCATCAGAAGTATTTCACACGTCACAATTAAACGTGGAACATCATCGATTTATGATGATTTATCATTTATGATCCTGCGTTATCGAAATGTAGGTCATTGTGTATTCATATCGTTTATCGGACGTCAATCAAGAATATTTCAGTTCACGTGAAATCGATATTATTTAGAAATTTTTCTTCTCGTTGAAATACTTGCTCAGAAATAAATAAAACAAAACTAGAATTCATATTAATCGATGTTTAAATTTCTTCAAAAACGGGTTTAAAAAAACTGAGTAAATTTTCAAAAACTCGTGCTAGTATCCTTCTTTATTTTATACGAAGCGAACATCTAAGAACATCTGCAAACTATTAAATATATGTATAGAACTCAATTATTTGCCATGCAATATAATTAATCATACACCAAATAAATTTTTTTTCAGATTTGGAAGCTTCGATAAAAATATGTGATTAATGAAGAATACTGGACAACAAACCAATGTTTCGATAACATGTATCAAAGAAGACGTATTTCCAAATATTTGGTAGTAACAGAAATATACAGTTGACTGGACAGTTTCGCTAGTATTTAGTGGCATAAATCATGCACCTCGAGAAATGTCTTGTTAGGACAGTCCTTTTCGATACTCGTCAAGCCAGAAAACGTCGCTGACATAATTATTAAACACAGATTTATTCGTTCTACGTTTTGTAGAATCCGTGGCCAGTCTCGTATACGATCGCTACAACTGTCGAAAGTTTCAGAAGCAGGAAAAAGAAAAAAGGAAGAAAGCAGCGCGATAAGGAGCTGAGCAGGGTATCCGGGACCCAATAAGGTCAAAGATTTCTGGAGAAATGAATACAGCATACTTTCTATGAATGAATCGCTACTCTCGTAATACACGAATTATTTATTGGTTTTACACGCGGATTATTTCACCATTTGCCAACTACTTCTGTGTTTTTGTAGATTTTATACGACTTCTTTGAATCATTCTTGGTTCCGCCAATTAAACAACCATCAATTTGACAACAACTAACCAGAAGATTTAATGGGAACATATGGGTATACTCGCGTTGGCAGATAATTCCGGTAACCTATTTTATTATCGTTGGCGATTCGCTTGAAATTAATAAGTAGCGAGCGACGGCGCCACACCAAGATACAAACAAGTGTCACGTCTTATTCAACTATAAATTAAATTCAATTAGGTCGAAGTTGACTGACATATGCAAGCATGTCGCGCGCCGTCAATATTCGAGCTTTCGTCTCGTTCAATAGCCGGATTCGTGGAAGAACTCGCGTGAAGAAAAGAAGTTCCGTGTTTGGCTGGCGTCAAAACGCTTGCCAGTCATCGCTTGTGTACAAAGTTATATCACGCTTTGAAATTCTGTCGCAGATAAGATGCGGACAGCCTCGTTAACTGCGAATTCTAACGTTACATGAAGTTACTGAAAGTTTGGAGGAAGGTATTAAACACAATGAACAAATTCTGTGGAATTGCGTGCGCGTGTAAGTAAATAATAGTACGTAAATTTATAACTTGATAATGTAACATTATATACTTTCACTCAAAAATGTTAGAACACTTACTATTTTTAGTAAAACATCATTTGACGTAGTATTCAGTATTTTTCAATGAACTTTAAGTTTACTATATCAACGTTAACTAGAGTCTTTGTCATAGCTAAAAAATCTCTCAACTCACATCTTTCAATTATTATTTATCTAACTCTGAGCAAATATGACTATTCTCAGATATTTGACTCCTTTTGTCAATGAAAATATAAACTTGCACAAATATAAGTAAGTCTAGATATTTATTTCTGTCACTCACCAGCTATTTGCTGTGGCATAACACAATTCTTCTTCGATTGCATCAAATCAATATACAAGAATATACATATTTTTCTCAATTTCTGCCAGTTTTTATTATATAAATAACATTATATTATGTTATATAAAAATGTTTATGGATATTATGTAATTATAATTTTATTATGTGTTATTTACATGACGTGGGAATTGTAGGAACAATTTCTCACCTAGTACGATGGGATCCATCAGGAAGAGCAGCCTTGCAGCCGTCGGCTATACGCAACGCGAGTACTCCAGCTCTTTCGCGGATCTTTTCCAGTTTGATCCAACTCTTCTCCGCTTCAATTATACCATTCGAAACAAACTCTTCGATTTAGGTACGTATTATCTTTCTGCTTATCAATCTTAGAAATGTTTTTTGAAGTTTATCAAATAATCTGCACTTCATTCACTATGCACCATCGTGTTCTTTCAATTACCAGCATCCCTTCCGCTTCACATTTCCTACCGATACGTGGAACAGATGGCTCGATTCATTTCAAAAAATCTTCTGAACAAAATTTTAACGAATAAAAACAGAATTGTATGTTTCACAGGAAAAGTATCAATGATACCACTTCACAGCTTCAATACGGGCAAATCGAGGCAATGACCAATCACAGTGGTTCATTCAGAGTGACACGTGAAGCAGGTGTTCTCCAGGAGAATACTGGAAGAATAAAATGGTAACAAGCATGAAGGACAACCACGTCGCTTTTCTTCGTAGTCTTCCACTAACGCGCACCGGAGGAAAACACAAAAGCCGTTTTTGTGGTTATCCACGGAAAAACACCACAATTTAACAATGGGTAAATAATCTGGTAGCACAACGGCGAGATAATCCGGTGCAGGGTACCGTGTCCGTGGGTACACTCGCGAACTATAAAAGAAGAAATGCGAACATAGACGAAAAAGAGAGATAGAGATGGAGAAAGGGAGTAACGGTGGAGTTGCGGCTAGACGAGACGAAAAAAGAAGCACGGACACGGTCAATGGTGCGCGGCTCGCCCTTCGCTGCCTCACTGACTGGGGCGACAGATTTACCAGAGCAGAAATAAGAAATCTCCTCTCTGACTAGTAGCGTAGTCTTTCGTACGTGGACCCCCGCCTGCTCCCTTGTATGTATATGTGTACAACACGAATTAGCGTAGAGAGCATATCTCGTAGGGGTACAAGTGTACGGATGAAAGGACCCATCTACTAAGTGTTTGTTTTAAGAGTGCATAAGTATATACATATGTGGCAAGAATGACCAAGAGAAACCTGAAGATTCAGTATGAACGAATGAGATAAAATGCGGAGAAACGCATCATTTGAGGAAAGAAAGATAGATAGTAAAACAAGAGAGGAACATGTGAAGAAATGTAAGAAGAAAAGGGATGGAAGATGAGAGGGCTGCAAGTGGTCGATCGACCAATCGGTGGCTGCTCACACTAAAGTCACGCACATACTTTTGCGCCTGTATCGCACAAGAAAGTGTATATACATACATTTATTCTCTCGTGATTACGTTTCATTACTGTTGCATGCGTAAGAGTATACACTGGTGCGCACGCTCAACCAAGCACGGCCAATAATCACGGTGGAACTAAGAGGGAAAGCTGGCCACGCTTAAGAGGCGGAGTCACATTCACACGGGCCATTGGCGAGAGCAGTGCACCGTGAGTGAGCCTGGTTTACGCCTCTTCATTGTGCTCTTCTGCCAAGCATTTATTGTCTTATTCTACTTAAGTGCATACACACTTCCTACGAGCTGATGACTCGAATATGTATACATATAAGTATACTTAGCCATTTCATCAAACTATGTTCGATTTCTACTTGTAAATTATTATCTCTACAAGTAAAATAGCGGTGCATAATATGCGAAAATTTGCAAGTTAACTTCAATATGCATACATATGTGTATACATTAAGTTTGGGGTATTTGTTCTAATATTTAGTTTTTAAGATTCTTTTTTATTCTTTACCCAATGTAACAGATAATCTTGAAATAAGAAAATAAAAAAATTATTTTTAAGAACTTTTAGTGTATTTTATACATAATTTTGATTTTGATCCATGAAACCGAACTTTGTGAATGTATAATTCTTTACTTCGCATTGCACAGCTATCTATCTGATTTTTTAGAAATTCTTTGTGTGTTTTTTACAGCATAAACGTTACCATCTATCGATTACGTATTCTTCTTTATTCAGCAGGTTATGCATCGCAGCGCCAATAGTAACAGGAATTAAAATCAAAACATATGAACACAGACATGGTATATCAGAGATGGAACTACCGGCCTCTCTCCGGTACTTGCTTAGCAGGAAAATCAACAGATTGAGAGAGTGGGGTTCATGCATGGCGAGGAAATTTGATTCAATGAGATTTTAAAAAATTTTAATCCAAATTTGGGATATCCAAAATTCTAATTCAGATTTTACCAGGAGTACAGATATAAATACAACTTGTCTGTATCAGAAGTTAAATATCGTTAGAATGAAAGCTTCGATCAATTGAGTAAAATTAATTAATGGCCTTGATTAGTTTTTCTCATAAATGAAAATTTTTATTGATTCACGGTCATAGAAACGCTAGCGTCGCGTAGCGGTGAAACGGTGGAACTAAAATCTATCTCTGTCCTTGTCGCTTACTAGTGCGCTCCTTGTCTGTCACGTTGCAAATATCTGTCCTTGTCGCACGGCATTGCTCTCCTTGTCTATCGTGCATGTATGTCTGTCTTTGTCTCACACTAATGCCCTCCTTGTCTAATGGGGTTAGACAAGGAGAGCAACAGTGTGCGACAAGGACATCCTTCGATCTATTGAAAAAAAAATTCAACTATTTACACACACGTTTTTCTAGGATAAAACTCACATAGAAAGAAAGCGGGGAGCCTCATTTTAAGGAAACACATAAAAAAGTTTGCAATTTATTCCTCCTAATTAGGTTTTTTTCATAATTAGTGTGAACTGTCACAAAATGGACATGGTGGCGCCATCTAGCGGCAACTCAGAGATACTAATTATTTATAAAAATACTTATTTCTGCATTTAACGGGTCAAATGGGGTATGAAAAGAAAGCTAAGTGTCTCATTAGGGTAATACAGTCACCAAAGTTCACAATTCATTTCGCTAAATTAGGTTTTTTCGCAAATGAAAATTTCTCTGTTTTACGGGGTAAGAAACACTAGCGCCGCGTTGTGGTAGAACGGTGGAACTAAACGCTCTATAACCATATAAGGGGAATAATTAATTTTAATTTTTCACGCTACTAATTTGCACTCCACGAGCATATATTTCAAAGATAACGCTATCAGTTATGTTCGCAAATAAATCTGAATTTAATATTCACTATAGTTTGCGAGAAATTATTCGCTCACAACTGGCACTATTGCTAACGTAAAATAAATTGAAACATTCTTCATATACGTAAACTATACTTAAACAAAACATAAAATGCAAGCTTAGGGTTTTTAAAATCGAAGACGCAACCATAACAGTTCACAAATGATTCTTCTTAATTAATTTCTTCTCGTAATTTGTAGAAAAACTGTCACCTGTCAAAGTTTAGATGCGACGGTGGCGCCATCTATTGACAACTCGGTGGTACTAAAAACAGAAATCCTGTTTTTAGTACCACCGAGTTATCAATAGATGGCGACGCTAGTATTTCTTACCCCCGTAAAACAGAGAAATTTTCATTTGCGAAAAAACCTAATTTAGCGAAATGAATTGTGAACTTTGGTGATTGTATTACCCTAATGAGACACTTAGCTTTCTTTTCATACCCCATTTGACCCGTTAAATGCAGAAATAAGTATTTTTATAAATAATTAGTACCACTGAGTTGCCGCTAGATGGCGCCACCATGTCCATTTTGTGACAGTTCACACTAATTATGAAAAAAACCTAATTAGGAGGAATAAATTGCAAACTTTTTTATGTGTTTCCTTAAAATGAGGCTCCCCGCTTTCTTTCTATGTGAGTTTTATCCTAGAAAAACGTGTGTGTAAATAGTTGAATTTTTTTTTCAATAGATCGAAGGATGTCCTTGTCGCACACTGTTGCTCTCCTTGTCTAACCCCATTAGACAAGGAGGGCATTAGTGTGAGACAAAGACAGACATACATGCACGATAGACAAGGAGAGCAATGCCGTGCGACAAGGACAGATATTTGCAACGTGACAGACAAGGAGCGCACTAGTAAGCGACAAGGACAGAGATAGATTTTAGTTCCACCGTCTCACCGCTACGCGACGCTAGCGTTTCAAGGTCTGTGACGGCGCAAGTATTTAAAAGAGCTGGTGGCGACATTGATTTGAAATAACGAATGAAGAAAATAAGAAAGCAGAAAATGTTTTGTATTCTCTGTTATTAATAGTCAATCTAAGCAAAATGTTATTAAAACATTAATAAATACTTATTGTTATAGTTTCTTTTTAAAATTGTAAAGGCTATGGTTTAATTTTCAATAAATTCAATTTTCACTTGAAAGAAAAACTAATTTGTAATTTTTTGCAATTGGATCTCCCGAGTTAAATCCTCTCCTTTTTTTTATACCCCATTTGATTTGCACGATGAAGAAATAGATAGTTTTAAAATTAATTGGAATCAGTAATTTACTAATAAATGGTGCCATGATGTCCAAAACAGAACATTTTTTTATTAATTGCAAAAAAAAATGAATTAAGTACTGTTCTATTTGTTTAATTGCGCTCATGCTTTTCTTCTTCCTGAAAATAAAATTTGAAAATAAAATCAATTGCTATGAAAGAGTCATCTTTCATTGCACGAATCAATACTATTCTAACCTTATTCAATGTTCTTTTCAAATGTAAAAATTATTGATGGTCTTTGATTCGTTGAAAAGCAGTACTTGGGGAAACATGATATAATATAAACAATTAAAGAACTTTGTGAAATTATTCGGATCATTTTATATATTGAAACAGCTTCAGTGTATATTCGTTTAATTGATCAATACGATGGATGATGTGTATAAACTTTATAATAAAAATGCTTCAGCAAAAGTGTCCATTAAAGAATATTTTGACAACTATCGAAGTTTAATAGACGACTGTTTTATACCTATGAAAAAAGATGAAAATAATTTGATGTCAATAATGGGTGTAGAACTCGGTGCAGAAGAAATATCTATGTTGACCGAATATTGCAGGTTCCTATTTTTAAGCTTTGACCTCCCAAAGTTGTTCCGTAATAATGTAAGATTAATAATAACGTAAGTTATTTTTAGTGTTGATAATTTAACAGTAGAGGGAGAAGTTCCAAAACTAATCAATAATAGAAGAACAAGGCAAAAAGAAGTATTCGATGCTCAAGAACCGCCAGATGTAGATTTAAAAACCATTCAAAATTTAAAGCAACGATTGAAACCAGACTCCAAACGCCTTGTTTACAAATATCTAAGTGAATTATTTATAGCAAGTATCTCATTCGAAATAAAAACAAACATGTTTTATATACAATTGCTTAACTTGTTCCTTTTTTTTCAGAATTATAAGCAAAAAGAAAGAACAAACGAAATACTTGCTGTTCCCGGTCATGATATTCTTATATTTGTTAGAATTTATCATCCTTTTATACACCGTGGGAAAACTGCACCTAAAAGTGAATGTTGTACATTATTACGATTGCATAATATTATAGCAGTACTTGGCTCTCAAACACTTGCTCATTTAAGGGATAAAATATTATGTGTTGCTGATTACAGTATTTCTAAAGAATGTAGTAATAATCTGGACAATGCAATAGGACCTATGGCAAAGGTAGTAATTCATACATTTCTAATACTTAATTAGTTACAGTATATTATATTTATAATTTATGGTATTTTCATTACTTTAGGATGTTTATAAATCTGGCTTTTTCTTTATCGAAGATACTTTCTATAATGATATGAGATGTTCGACAAATGTTGACTACAGTAAAGTAATTATTGATTGGGCACAAAGAAGACCAAAATTAGGTCCTTTCAAAACTGCCATAATGGAAGATTGTAGACTGGATTCATTATGTTTGAGATTTGGATTTCCATGGGTGTACAAACACCAAGGTGGTTGTGAACACTTAATTGTGTTCAGCGACGCTAGGTAATTTCATTATATTCCGTGCAATCTTTTATTTTTTAAATAAATTTATCTTTTTTTTTGACCTCATTCTGCTAACTAACCATTTTTAGGTTTATTAATTGTGACGATGAATTAGTAATATCTGTCTATCCAAGAATAGTTAGATTACGACCTATGTCTTCCAAACTTTGTATGGTTTGTGGTGTGTATGTTGTTCAATGGATTACAATGGATCATGAAAGAATACCACATAATCCTTGTTATTTCTGTGATGATTGTTTTAAATCCTATAACTATATTGATAATAAAAAGGTCGGCAAATTTAAAGCGTATGCGTATCCACGAAATATTGAAGCTGTGAAAGGAAAGATAGATATATGAATGTACCGAACTCCATCCTTTTTTGTATCAAAAAATAAATTATTTTATTGAAGTTTTCAGAGAATACAGTTTTCTTAAATTCTCCTTTGCACTATTTAATTCTGGTTTGATTTCTAATGCTTTCTTATACATATTTTCCGCTTCGTTGAACTTTTTCCATCTATGATACAATACACCTAAGTTCGTATAAAACATAGCATCTTTAGGATTTCTTGATATTGCATTTTTAAAATGCACTTCTGCCTCCACAAAATTTCCTGCTTTCCCCAATATGTTTGCAATGTTGAAATGAATAGATGCGTCATCTGGTAAGTATTGTAAAGCTTGGTTTCCTATTTTTAATGCGTTGTCACGCATTCCTAAATCGTCAAGAAGTAATATCGTATTGGTCCATGCTCTTCTATGTGTAGTTCTTTGTTTAGTAGCAGATTCCCAAGCTTTCAACGCTTTGTCATAATTTTTCTGCTCCAAATACTAACACAAATATCATTTAAAATTTCCACATTCATTTCTTTTTTAAATTTTAACTAATATTACTAACCATAACGCCTAGATTATAAAAGCAATCAGGATATTTGCTTCTGTAACTCAATGCAGTTAAGTAACTTTTTTCTGATTCTTCGTATTTCTTTAGTGATGACAAAACAATGCCTAAATTCATCCATGCAGTGGCAAAATCCTCCCTGAAAATTAAAACAATAATAATAATACATTAAAAATTACAACAGCTATTAGAATACTATTTTTAGTTTTTGCCAAGTAGTTGGATATATATGTTAGACTTACTGTAACTCAATAGCTCGTTTAAACAATGTCACTGCTTCTAAATATTTTCCTTGATCTTTGAGTAAATTCCCAAGATTATTCATGGCTTGAGCATATTTAGGATTTAATCTACTTAATACATATTAAGATTATCATTGCTTGAGAACTTTATTTAGTTTATAAGTTTATAATTATTTCTATAGTCAATTACACTACCTCAAAGCTTCCTCGTATTCACATTGCGCTAACGTAGAATTTCCGGCATCAGCCGCATTTTTCGCAATATTATAATGCACTTTTGCATTCAATGGACAAACGTGTAATGCTGATCGAAATAATGTAGTTTCACTTCTCCATTGGTCACTCCTTATTAATGATCTCATAAAAAACAACGAAACTAAAGCTACATAGGAGAATAGCATGTATTGCACAGGAATACGATTACATAGTTTTTGTAATCCTATAACAAGTAAAAGGCAATAACCAACAGAGGGAATGTATAGTGTTCTCTCTGCCAAAACGAAACCAACATTGAAGAAGATATTGCTGGCTGGTAGAAATGGAATAATGAGCATTGTCAGTCCCATAATTGAATATCTACAACACAAAGAGAATTTTCTTATGGTTTCATTTTACTATTTCATAAAAAATATATAATACAAATATATACCTTAAAAAGTTGTCCTGATAAGAATTAAAGATATATATAAACATAGCACCAAGTATTAACCAGAATAAAAGAACAAAAAGTATTCTTTTATCATTAAAATTAATGATTAATGGTATACAGCCCATTGACCAATCAAAGCACAACCACTCAGGACATATTAAAAGCCATATGTTTAAACAATAAATGTAGCTGTAATTTAATATTCGTAAAAATATATTGTTCATAAATGATGCTGGATTATCCACGGGTTGAAAGTTTGGTGCTTTAAATCCCATTATACTAAATCTTGAAATCATGAGCATTAAACTAGACAAAAAAAGTATGAAAAGTCTAATTAATAATTTTCGTTTTTGATTGATAAAATTCTTCATTTGTTTATAAGAAGGTTTTAATATTATTTGATGTGGATACAACTTGTTCACTATTATAATGTCATATATACAACAAATTCCCTGAAAAATATATTTATTATTACATTTTTATATTGATATAATAAAGTATAAATAAAAAATATATTTCTTACCATTGTAGTAATGCCTGTTTCTTTACACAGCATTGCAATTGCAACAGATGTAATACAACCACACATACTGAGCCATCTGTGTAGTAATCTTCTTGCATAGATTGAATAGTAATAAAGTATAATGGATATCCACATAAATAGAGCACATAATAATTCTGCTCTACCTACAATGCCTGAAACCTATGCATTTAAATTAGAAAAAACAAAGACATATTTCTTTTTACTAAGAAAAAATGCATGCAATTACAACTACATACAGCTTCTGTATGTACTGGATGAACAGCAAACAATGCAGTAGCATAAAATGTTGTACTTCTTTCTTTTGTGTTTAAAAGTATATTAAATACTGGTAACATTAATACAGAAACAATGGCATGAAGTATTATATTCACTATGTGATAATCTTGAGCTATTAATTTCTTGCGAAGCCAAAAATGTAATCTACAAATAATAGAATTTAATTAGAAAAGAATGACTTAACACATTAAGTTTTATTATATAAAAAATTGCTACCTAAAGGATAAAATTGTGAGTGGTCTATATGACTTATGGCTCTGCTTATGCGTCAGTCTTGTACCCCAAAAATCATTTTTAAACACATCCATCAAAGAGGTAGTTTGTACATCTTCATTGTGCACAATGGCTTCAGAATCATCAAATACAAATTCACCATTGTAACTATTAATAAAACATAGAGATAATGCAGCGATTATAATTAAAGAAAGTGGTAACGGAACATCTGTAACAATTATTATATATATTATCAATGCTATTTAATGTATAAAATACAATGCTGTATATTAATTTACCTGGTAATTTAGAACTTGTTTTCAATGACATGTTGTTTTCCTGTAACAAATTCTATCAAATATCCATCTTCAATTTTTCATAAATCTATTCTTTTCAATTTAAAGTTTCTGTATCTTTGTATTTTTTATTAAATGATTCAGGGATTTGTGAATGTTCTTTACCATTTTCATGTAAATTATCAACGTTATCGATTAAGCACAAGATACAACCGCATGGACATGTTTCGTGGAATAATCAATAGATAGCATCCTTGCAGCTCGTGTTCTACAATATCGACCTTGAAAAAAAATCGAAGGGTTTTTTACGCCCTCAGTGATTTATCGCAATGATACATCGATATATATATTTGAAATTTTTTTTGCAATATATTAATTTTTTACTGCAATTTACACAACAGAGGAATGAAGGATCGAAAAATGAGTGTCAGATGATAGTTTTTACCATTCATTTTTATTAACTTGCAAAATTACCTTAACTGTCTACTCATGCACAGATAAAATTTATAAATAAAAATGTAGGTAAATAGTGAACGTGGGTCTATTTATCGAGACTGTCTAAGCACGCGCATGCGAAATCGAACCACAAATTCGAATTTCCCATGAGGAAAAATAGAATGAAATAATAATAATCGCCTCTTCCTTTTTTTAGGAAGATACAGAAATCGTGGTGTAACGACGCTCGATTTAAAAAATCACGTAACAGATTCTCTAGAACAGTGATAAACCTATCATAGAATAATGAATAAATATAACAATCGAAAACATGGCCAAATGCAATGACGAATAATATAACCAGACGTTTCTCTCGTCCATATTTCGCGTGTTTCAACTTTCGTTCAATGAAAACTCGGTACGCAACTACACTGTCACAACGAAATTTTTACCAAGAGATATACGCATATATATACATAAATATATATGTATATATTTTAAAAAAAAATCATAACGAACTATATAAAAGATACAACTGTGTTAATAGATACATCTTTGGACAGTCAACAAAAGCGATCACTCGCGAGAAAACGATTCTCTGAACGCAGAAACACAATGGAGAAGTTAAATAATTTCTGCGATAAATTACAAGTGATAAACCTATCATTTGGAGAGGCCTATTTGAACGATCGTTTCTTCATTGTTCTTTTTTTTTTTTTTTTTTTTTTTTAACGATAAAATTTCGATTCGTTTTTTAAATTAACAGATAACTCGCCGAACAGATTATTGGCTATTATTGGAAAAATATCAACGACGAACATTTCACGAATTCGTTTCTGCAAATTGTTTTCCTACATCACGTTGCTTCCTCCTTTGCTATTAATCGCGAAAATTCATCGACGTAAAGGAACGTGTGATCCATCGAAACTTGGTGAACACGAATTCTCGACAAACGATTTAAAAAGCGGCTAACGCGATCAACCAAACAGGTACGGGTAACAGCAACAAGAACAACAACCGTATTTTACGAATATCGAGCGCGGCGCGATTCTCTTTTGCAATGTAAATATGTTTATCTCATTTCGGAAGTTTCTTCGATATGTCTTCAGTACCATTGCGAATTACTTACGATATATATTTTGGTAAATTCTTTGGAACCTTTTTTTCTTCCCCCTCCCCAGGCTTTGATATCGAAAGTGATTATCTGCAATGTGGTCCAGTGTTCGAGTATTCCTTTACGGCAAGGAATTTTCTATCAAACGCTCGTTCACGTCGCTCGCGATTTCAATGCTCTGTTAATTAACAAATAACACGAAACAGATCTAAAATTAACTCGCCATCTCACGTGTCGTCTTCGTTATAGCACACATTTCGACTAGAGTAATATTATATATATGTATGTATACGTAGTTAAGATTAAACTTTCGGAAACGAAATTATAATATATATACATTCCAGCAGTCTTGGCAGCTCAAGCGGATTCTGAGTAAATCAATCGTAATACAATATATTCTTCGAAGAATAGCTCCGCGATTGAAAGTAACGATTACATTGTTCGTATAATTACCATTTAATGGAACAACAGGTGATAGAAATTCGCGCGGAAATAAAATCTTTGACGAGCAGTTAATTTAACAATAACAATTAAGGCGTGTTTTTTTTTCTTTTAAGAAACGATTGGAAAACAACAGGGTACAACTCCGACGATGTCCAATATCGCAAATTATAGATTATAGATTAAGTCGAGCCGCGATTAAGAATCCATTGCTGTGGCAGTAGACACTTTCAACAAAATCTTTCTCACCACACGCTCTTCAATGATCGTCTACAAACGCATACGTTTTTTATGGTGTTTTCCCCCAACGAAAAGGAATCTAAAAATAGAATCTCCTTTGCATCTGTGTTCATCGAAAACTTGCATACTTCGGAACCACAATAATTCCTTAACAACGATTTAAAAGGTATGTGTAAAATCTCGATCGCCTTATCAAAGTAATTAAAAAGGGGCGGGAAAAGAAAAAGAATAAAAAAAGAATCGACAATCAATATTCAGAATGCATCGTTCCAAGGAGAACACTATAAAGCGATTTTAACTTAGTTTATAAAAAGCTACGTCCACTCAATGTCCAACAGTTAATAAACGAGAGATTCTAAACAAAAATCCTCGTGAATCTCGAAAACAAATATCACGCTTGCGGTTGAAACGGACGTTTCTAATCATTTAAAGCAGCACAGTTTCTCCGTGTCTTCGTTTTGCTTCCCTCTGAAGGTAACGGAACACATCTCATCTTTGGCTTGTTTTCATCATTTCGCAAGAAACTACCTGCAAACACGTGGAAAAGAAACAGCAATCATAGGTTGTAGCCTGCAACTTCCGGAAAAAAGATAGGACACACCCACGAATTATGAAATACTATTACCAGGTCGAGTTAGAGGAATACCTTACTGTTACGATCTCGCTCCCGATTCTTCGAACGTTCACGTGCGTGCAATACTTTTGCGTACAGTGTTAACACTATTGGCTTACAAGACGATTACATAGGGCAATAACAACCCTTTCAACTCGCAAATCCAACGATGACGAAGAATACTCTCTTCTGACGCGCGATTTCCAGTTGTTGCAGCCTCGGGCTGAAACTAGGATACATATAGTATATTTGTTCGCGGTGTTTCGTCTAAAAAATAACATCCTTCGAACTCGAAAAAAAGTTTAGTTCGTCGGGATGAATTGCTTGAGAATCGACCGGCTAAATTTCTTTTAGAGTCTACAACTACTGTTTAGTTGACTTTCTTATAAACGGCTGCAGCAATTGAAAGACCTGCATTCTTCTTCTTCTTCTTTTTTTTTTTTTTTTTTTTTTTTTTTGTCAAGTGACTTTCTCGCGTTAAGTAAAAATAAGGGTCCGTGATTTGCTGTCTATTTACAACGTGAAGTACACAGTATGTATATCCGTAGAGAGATTGAACAAATGACGCTTGCTTATCACACATCGTCGTGCCGTGGCCTGAATCTTCCTCTCGACTATTCATAGTTACGGATCGATTCGGTGATATCGAAGCTTCCCCGTTTCAAAGAGGATCGTTCGATACTTTCCTCTCGTTAGTTTCTTATCCCATAAACGATAAAATAAGTCCAGTTTCTAATAAAAAAAAAAAAAAAGACTTGCGGATCTGTTTCACTGACACAACATTTCCAAGTTGTTCGACTATATACTGTTCAGGTAAAATGTTCAAATCATTCTTGAATGTCTTTGTACTTCCGAGAGACGATTCGAACCGGATCACCGAATAGATTCGTTCCTATATATGTACCGAGAATCGTTTCACCATAATATACGGCTGTTCACAAAAAGATTACACGACACTCCTATTATATGGAAAACAACTACGCGTTTAGACTATTGAATTGCCACCAGGAGGGAAAAAGGCAATCTCCCCCTCCCCCTTTTCTTTGCTTTCTCTTCCCGAGATTGACGAGTTCAGTTTTTCTCCATTCCCATTCAATTATCGCTCTCAGCGTAATCGTCGCTGTCGCCGCTGTCGTAATATTGATTTCTCGATTGAATGGAATCCGATGGACCGATCGTAGGTAAATCGGTGTATCCTTGGAATTGTACATCTGCACCCTGAAGCATGTCCACGGATTCACTGTCCAGGGTTTCCAGGTTCTGGGAAAACGTGTCCTCTGACATGGAATCGTTTGACCTGGGAAAAATATACACGTCTTTTTTCTTTCTTTTTTTCTTTTTTTTTTTTTCTTTAAATAAAGCTGTCGTAGTTAAATTTGAAATTATAAGTGACAGAACTACAGTACTCTACACAGTACAACGTAAACGTGTCGAAAAACTCGATTAGTCGATGCAACTTATGTTTTAGTAGAAGCAGAAACCGTGTCTAAAAAGCAAACAATTGCGAAACAATCTCGCAAGTGGGCATTTAAAAACTTCAAGCCTCCATATGCATTCTCTGGCTTAGAAACGCTTAATAACGAGCGTTTTATGTTTATATTCATTTCTTTCATTCAGCGATTCAGCGGGAAGTGAGGCTTCCGATGGCATCAGCTACAGTCTTGAAATGTCTTAGCCATCTTGGTCAAGTTGAAATTAATAAATTACGCGCGAGTTCGATACCGAGAGTCAGTTAAAACTCAAACGATACGGGAAATAAAGTAAAAAAAAAAAAAAAAAACAAGATAAAACGAGAAGGAACAAGCGGCCAGCCGACTCTCTAATTGATACATTATGCATACACGGACGTCGTGCATCATGCAGTTCTTGTTTCGTTTACTTACTGCTGCAGATGATGGTTACATTTCATCATCACACAGCCTGCAACAAACGCATAGATCGCACTATGGTCATTACGGTCACAGTACAAAGTGAAATTGTTAGATCCCGCAACAGGGCATACTGTCTATCTAACGACAACGCATGCCACAATTCGAAAGCTATGACTTCCGTTCCATAGCTCGAAATGGTAAGCAAGAACTTTCTATAAGAGCTACGCGACCGGTTCATCTATTGTTATGTTAACGACAACGTTTGAATGTCTCTTTGATTGATCTCGTTTTGATGAATATTCAATGTTGCTAATAAACTTCAATTCATTGATATTAATGGATGACGGCAAAAATTATGAGATTATATGACATAGATGAACCGTGTGTGCAATATTAGTCGCGTGAAATCAACACTTACATTTGCTCATTCTGTTCGTTACCGCTTTCCTCGGTGACCAACAGTTCGTACTCCTCTGCCGCGAATCGGTCCCAATCCGACAGCTGTTGCAAATGAAACAAAGAAGAACAAAGCGATAACAGATATCGGCGAGATACTCGTAACAACGAATAGTTTCCTGATCAATTTAATTTCACTTGCTTCTTTTACCTCGTGACCATCAGGGTCATGCTCTCTGGCAGATGCGAAGGGATCCCTCTGTTCGTGATCCAGGTACTTCTCAAGGTTGAAGAACGTGTCGAAGAAGATTGAAGTCATCTTGCACTTCTTCAAATCGCTTAGAGATATTTTCCCCGGCTTTGCTGGTTTGATCATGTCCAACATCTGTCAAGCAAAGCCGTGCAAAAAAGAATTATTAAATTAATTTAAATATAATATACCTATTGTCCATTCTCAAAATTTCATTTTCAAATTATTCACCTGGCAAAGGCAATCCTCGAAGGGCAACGTTTCCAGTCCAATCGCTTCCATGCGATGCAATTGCTCTTCGTAAAAGTATTCCAACTCGTACATCGATAGATATCCATCGCCATCGAGATCCATGCATCTGTCGGTCATCCAATGGTGAAATGAAACACCTTGTTGTCCGTGAAATTCACTTAACAACTTAAATACATATATTACACGTGAATATACCTGAACCAATATTCAATGGCGGTCGGGTGGTTTTTGTCTTCCTCGCTCAACAGGAACCACACGAATTCCGTGTAACTCATTTTATCCTGGGGTTGTTGAACGCCGTTCCCGCTTTTCACGCCACCCCTGGTCACCGCGCCGCTGAATATTCTCGCGATCATGCGCTTGGAAAGAGCTGTAACGAGCGATCGAGTCAAAAATGGAAAGATCCTCGTAGGCGAGACAGATTTTTTTTTTTTTTTTTTTTTTTTTAAGGAAAAAGAAATCTTTGCTGACCATGATCGTTGTGCTTCGTGAGATCGGTCTTGTCGATGAAGAGATCGTGATCCCGGTCAAGCTCCCAAAACTTGCAGTAGATCACGTAGAAATGCTCGTAGCTGAAGTAGGCAGTCACTTGATTGATGTCCTCTTCGTGCTCGAGGATCGCGATCACCGACAGCAGGTTGCTCCTTCGCAGCTCTGCGACAGAGATTCTCCCGCTCCAGCTTCGGTTCACGCAGTAGAATATCCTGGCGATCACCTGGCGTCAACATTCATCAAGGCACGTCAAACGAGTATCACAAATATCAATTCATCGCGTCAACTAACATCTTCAATATTGAATGTGCAAATACAATATGCAAATACCAGAAGCCAGAGAAAAAAAAAACAGAGATTCTGCTGTGAATTGACTGATGTTAAAAGAAAAAACAGCAGCGTTTCGTTCGTTAAGATGATTTTTCAATGACCAGCAGCACGGCGCGATAATTGCTCGAGGCGAGCACGATCGTCTTGAATAATTCAAAAGCGATCCACGTCAGTTGCGTAAACCACGGTCCATCTTCCGTGGAGTTTCTTTTTCTCTTCTGCCTCTATCTTTGTCCCTAACAAGAGAAATAGCCAGCAAATATTTATCGCGCGAATACGAACCGTGTGTACGTAACGTGAATGGAACTCAGTAGCCTCTTTGAGGAAAGTTAAACCGGGATGGGTCTCGACCACGTCTTGCACCAGTGGGATCAAATCCTCTGGTAGTATATTGTTCCTCTGGCCCCGGGTTGTAATTCGTATAAATTTGCTCGCTGCGTCATGGTGGCTGTTGGACATTCTGCGAACAATCGGTCCCACGATATTCGTTAAATCGAAGAGCAACTTTTCTGCTTAGCAAAATTAACCCTTTGCCCCCGACAAACTGTTTTGGCGTCATCTGCCAGCAATTTATTTACGAAGC
Organism: Frieseomelitta varia; assembly: GCF_011392965.1. Lineage (NCBI taxonomy): Eukaryota > Metazoa > Arthropoda > Insecta > Hymenoptera > Apidae > Frieseomelitta > Frieseomelitta varia. Next base: position 247,028 of record NW_025110146.1, read on the forward strand.
GTCGTCATTTCAAATAACAAACAACATGGCAAAAATTGGAAACGATCATTCAAATAGTATTTAACACGAAATTTTGTTGATTGTATCTTTGTGACATGTCAATAATCAACGTCCATTGCGGATTTGCTAGGAACAAGTATAACATACAAAAGAGTTAATGATACATAGTTTCAGTCCCTGGAAAAATAATATCCCCTATCATTTTTTCAACTTTCATTTATATGCATTACTCCGAATTACGTGAATTACCGAGCGTCAATTGGCTCATTTAGAACTGTCTTCGGAAAATTTTTCTTCTGAGATTCTTTTGTTCTTATTACGTCGTTATTATAGCATGTCCGGATATTGTACTATTACACATCGCATCATACAACGCTAAGTGTACACGTTCACGATTCAATTATCAGCAAATTATAAGAAGAGGAAGTTTGAGCTGTTGGCTAGATTCGAGTACGATGTCCCCTCGTATGGGACAATCGAGTGCAAAGGGTTAAAACGTTCGATTGTTTGAATTGTCTACGATCTATTCTTTGATTCTACAGAAGGTACATATCGTTGCATACTCTTTCCAAAACTCGAGGAACGCGTTCATCTCGACGTAGCCGGTCTGATCTCCGCCGGCTGCGAGGAAAAGCGGCACCTTCCAGTAGAGCGGCAAGTCGCATGCCTGTAAGACAAATCACATAAATCCTTTGTACGCAGCTGTTCCAGCGACAGAGCACGTTAGAGTTACGGCTTTCCCACGTGAAATCCCTCACGGCCCACGTGAGAGAGCACGCGAATGGTCAGGATCGAATCTCAAACATGTTAAAACGGAGAACGACCAAACGAGGAAAAATGTTGTCCTCGAGATTTTCTTCTCTTCTCTTGACGAGTTATACGACTAGATATGCGTCTTTACCTTGGTAATGGTGTGAAATTGGGCACGAGAGGCACGATGACCGGGAAGAGTTTGAAAAGCAGCAGTGATCCTCGCGACGGTTGCCTCCACCTGCGACAACGGCAATGGTTTCCCACCGGGGAAGTAAAATCTGCAATAGAAATTTCGCGTGACTGATCCCTCCTCGTACGTTCAAGCAACGTTGTATCGTATATACGGGTTTGATCAACGTTTACCGTGGTATGTGAACGTGGTTTCTGTTCGCTTTCACGTGCCTCTGGAGTGTCGTGTGCGGTGGCAAGCTCTTTTGCTGTGTCTTGTCTTTCGCGTACGTCTAGAACCAACAAGCATCGTTCCGGCCAGACTGATTGGGACCGTGGAAAGCAGCAAAATCGCAGCCTACGTTCGATTATAATTATTTCTTTTCCGAGCGTGGTTGCGATTTTTCTACCTTTGTGTGTTTACATTAACCGCAAACTGTAATTAGAATTACTCAACCTCGCCTGCGTTCCTCGAGTCTTTTAAAAACTATTTCTATCTAGAAACTAGAGTGCAAATATAATTTCGCGCGCGCGTCGTTTGAAAAATCTGCACTGTTAAAAAATTGCCAATGTCTTTTTGCTTCGTAAGAGAAAAAGGACTCGAGAATCGCAGAACAAAGTTCATGTCGCAACGCAAAGTACTCTCGTAGGTAGGTGTTGGCGAATCTAAATTGGCTTTATTTCCTCCGTGTAATTTCCATCATTACATAACTTCGTTTACGTCGCGTGTTACAAACAAAGGAGCCACGATCCAGATCTCGTTATATTGTCCCGAGCTTCCGGTCGCGAGGGATTCCGGCTGCAGCACCCGGAACTGTCGGTGTGTCCAATCGATCGATTCGTCGACCAGCCGCGCAATAATTTTACGCTTCTTCGAAAGTCGCCGCTCCGAGGCGAAGATATCGTCGGCGCGCCAAGGACACGACATCCTGTTACGCGACGCCAAGGATCCGAAGAATGCAAAGAGGCCGGCCAACGCGGCTATAATGCATCGCCTCGCCCATGTGACGACGTGGTTACATCACGATCTTCCACCTATACACGCTGTCGTTGGTCAACATCACGGTCAAGAGAGACGGGGAGATGTTTCAACGTAGTCGAACGATGGCTACGAATGATCTGTCCTTCTGCCTCGTTTTTTTTTTTTTTGTCAAAAGTGGAGGAAAGAAACGAGAGAGAGGGGGGGAGGGGGAAGAGATGTCAACGATCGCTTGGACGAAATAGTGGCAAGGCTAACGACAGCAGCGTCAATTATAGACGGTTGGGAAGAAAATACTGCGCGCAATAAAAATAGCGGCGGTGGAGCTTCTTCGATGGGAATCCGTTTAAGGAAGATCAATAATGCACGGCCGTTCCACGAGGCGAAAATAAGGCAACGTCCGCTCGAGTGACCGAACGATGTAATCGTCGATGGAACGTCCCAGATCGAGCACACCGGGGGGATAACATCGAGGGATACCTAACGTCGAATGAAAATAAATTTCCCCCTGAAAACGGGAAACGGTTGCCGTTCTCGGCAGCGAAAAATTAACAAAACAGCTAGAAACTAGATAGCAGTAGCAGTCGTTGCGAAATCCCGGAATAGATCAGGTCCACGTCCCGTGACATTGAGACAGATTAGGCGAAACGGCCGGTACAATTATCGTACCACGATCTGATGTTTGGCACGGTTCGCCGCGTGACACACGGGATACGGTCAATCAGCGTTCCAATTGACATAGCGAGTTTCACTGCGCTTCTCGATCGAGTTCTCGGCTCTATCAATCGGCCAAGGATCACACGTTTTCATGCTAAATGCTCGACCTTCGCCGTTCGACCGATATCTCGAGATTTTCATTCAACATACGTACCTCGATTCATCGAGGAGAGAGCGTTTCCGCGTTCGTAAACACATTTCAGATTAATTGGACTCTGGATGGCGTTTCGTCGAGATCCTGATTGAATTATGCAATTACATATAGATATGGAGAGGGCTGCAGAGAAAGTTGAAGAGATGCGCCAACAAAGGGACCTAATTCATCGATTGGATTCGACGGCCGTGGTTCGTTCCACGGGTTTTGATCTAGAGCACGCGAGCTGGATTTTCCATTTAAACGTTCGAGGATTGAATAGCCACGTTTGAACCGGTGAAATTTGCATGTTGCAAATGTCGAATTAAACCACCGTGTCGTTTAGAAACTATTCGATTCGAGCTGGGTTTCCTTCCTGGTTCCTACTGTTCTAACGAGCCTCGCTTGTAGTCGGTCACGGCGAACTTTCCTCGACTGCTGGAGAACTGCTTTTCAACCATAAGAGGTGATAGAGACTCGGCCTCTCGCGTTCGAGAGCTCCAAGGCGACAGTAAAGCCGGCCTTTTAAAAAAAATCTAGCACGATATCCAATACGGAGCGGTCGCACAATGAGTCAGTCAGCCAGATATTCGCCGACGAGAACGATCTCTCGCCGTTAACCCCAAGGGCGAGCTCGAAACTTTTTCCTATTTTCTTTCTTTTCGTCCGATGTCTCACGTTGGTCTTCGCCTTCTCCCATATCGGGCTGTATTACACGCGCGCGGCGTCATCGCTCACGCGTCGTTTCCAAGAGGAATTTTAATTACACGCGATACCTGGAAATCCCGCGTGATCGCCTTAAGCCATTCTTCAATTAATCCCACCTGGCAATTTCAAGCAAAATCACCTAATTCCAGTAAGTCCTGGCGCGCGCGAGCTACCGCACAATGAACGAACGAATTTCTCCACGATAAATGACAGCGACGTTGTTATTTAACCAACGGCACGCGGTCGAGAGCTGTCCGATTCCACTTATGGCCATGGTGGTCCGCTTTATTCCTCTCCTCGAGGTCGAATAACATTAATCGTAACGAAAATAACCGAGTGTGCGAGTCAGTGAGGAGAGACACGCCGTGTTTTCCGTGCAGTGGGGCATTCGGCCGATCTAGCTGGAACGCGTGCGATTGGATTTTTCTTTTTTTTTTTTTATAGTTCCCAATGACACCCAATTAAAATTTTCGTCCGACTTTCTCAGCCAAATATCCCATTTGTCGATTAAATTAATCGAATCTTCCGCTCCGTCCATTTTTATTTTATTTTATGACTAGTTTTTTATGGTTCAAACAGTCGCGAGAATCGACGACGAAAATACACGCGGGCAGTGGACTTGTTTCGCGGTTGTTCCCAAGGATAAGAAAATAAATCTGGCGCTGCGGATACATCCAGAAAGCTGGTCGCTTTCTTTCTGAAAAATACAACGAATTTTCCTCGAGGTTCCTTTGTGCCTCGAGGTTCTTGCGCAACGCGAGAAGCGAACGTTTGCAGCCTCTCTGCTGCCTCAGCCTTTGCATCCATAAATATCCACGTGTTCCGGCGCACACGCTGGAATCCGTGGAATCTTGTTGTTTCCCCGTTGTTTATCACGACGACGTTGAGACCTCTCGCCGTCAATTTTCTCGAATTAATTCCGAGAGCAGCGAGCAGAATTTCTTTCAACAAATGAAAGTGAATCCAAGCTGAAAATGCAGTGAGAACAATGCCTCGAGCCGCGTGTATTGTCTCGGCGTTCAGCAACGCCATATTGGAGAACCGTGGCTTATCACACGCGGTGAACAGCTCCACGATGAACTAGCACTTTGGTTACCCACTTTCGAGGAAGATTCGCTGATTAAGATCAGCGACTTCCGTGATTCTCGATGGGATTCGGATCGAAGGTGGGAAGAACGAATTTTGAGAGGGGGCATTTTGATTCTGAGGGTTTTGTTGGAAGTGATTATAGAGTCAGGAAGATCGATGGACGTACTCGAAACAACAATATCGGTGTTCGACTAGGGGAAACCGAGGACGATAACGGTTTTTGGCAGGCGATACCGTGCCAGGTATATTCCTCCCCTTTCTGGCCGTGATCCAGAGCAACTTTTCAGACTCGTAAGAACGTTTCTTTCTTAATTGTTCGATCAATTTAAACCTGTGTTTTCCTTCTTTTTTTTTTTATTTTATTATCATCACGTCTGAGAGTGACATTGAAATTTTTATAGAAAGACTGGCACGAAGATTGACTCCAGAAGAACAAGCTAAGCAAACCTAAGTAGTCTTTGAAGAGGTCGAGTGCTTTAACACGATTCGGAAACAATGACGGAGTGGGTCTTCGACGTTCCAATATTCCTCCTACGTTCGGTACGTGATTTGAAGAACGTTCCGATTTACCAACATCGTCGAAATCGTTCCGAGAAGGGGATCAAAGGGAGGCGAGCAAATTCGATATAACAAAGACACGAGAGGAGCGTCGATGCTCGGGGGTGGAAAGACTCGAGGCATGCAGAAAACGACCTCTATGCGAGAGAGATCTTGAACTCGTTTCGAGACAAAAGTGCAGGAGTCGACCGGTCGAACATCCTCCTAGGGAAGGAGGAATTTGGACGGCGACCAAAAACGTCCGATATAAGCCAACGAGAGTGGCAGGAGAACGTGCGAGAGAAGACACGTTTCGAAGACGGCGAACATCGTCGGCGTGGACGTTCTCGCAAGCATCGCCTCTCGTTCAGTCCCGATTCGACTCTCGTTCCAGGAAAAACGTTCGTTGCAAACGTTCGTCGGTCTGTTAAAAGTTCTCGACTGGCTGAAATCCTCGCTCGTCTTTTTCGAAATCTTCTCATCCGCTTCTAATCTGTGTCCGCGGCTCGAATTCGACGTTCAAGGACAAACTTTCGCGAATTCGCGATTGACCCGAAGCGATTGATCGTTCGAGTCGAGTCAACTAGAAGGTAATTACGGAATTGTGGCAAGCGTCGACTCACCTGGGCCTTGTTCTGAACGTCGTGCCCGGTCCTCCAAGTGTTGATGGCCGGTTGCCGTGGCCCCCGTTTGTCGAGCAACAGCTCGCTCGGACACTTCTCGAAGATGAGAACGCGTTCCGCGACGGATCCTCTGGTCAGAAACGGTCTGATGGGATTGTTCCCGGTGCCAGTCGCAGCGGCAGCCCTTATGTGCTGCTTTTGCTGCGTGGTCAACTCCGGATGGGGTACTTGCTCGATCCTCGGTCTAGGAGAATTGATCCTGGGACCCCATCTGGACGTGACAGGATCCTTCTCCTCCTTGCTAGCCTCCTTGTCCTTTTGTATCTCCGTTTCGAACTTGGACCTCGTGGTCGACACCAGCTGCTCCGTGGAATTGAAACTGTTGTTCGTCCTCTGCTCCTCCAGTCTCTGCTGAGTCGGAGGATTCTGCTGAGCCGCCCGGTATCTGACCTTCGCGTAATCCACCACGGACATGTTGGACAGATCATCTTTGCTGAGTGATTTCGTGTCCGACGTGGCGCTACCGACGTTGCCGCCAGACGTCGGGGATACGACACTGTTCACCACTGCGGCGGAAGTGGCCACCAGACCGGCCGCGTGATGATTGTGACCAATGATTATCGGCTTGACAGGCTCCACCTTCGGCTTTTCCCTCTTTATCGCCGGTTTCTGGCGAGTCAAAGGGAGCACCGTTCGCTCCGCGGGCTCCTCCGTGATCACCGAGCCCGTCTTTAGGGCATTTATCAGTCTCTCCTCCTCGCGGGCCACCTCGTCGAGATAGACGCTCGAGTTGGAGCTGCTGTTTCTCTTCTCTTCCTTGTTGGCCAACGATTTCGCGACCTCCTGCTGGGGCGATCTGCAAGGATCTGTCACTCTCTTACTGTCGTTCAGTTTGTTCTTCAAGGGCCACGTGGTCAATCCTGAATTTGTCGGCGAGTCGTCGTGATTGGAGGCGGTGGGTGAAGTGATCACCGTGCTCGTCGGCCTCTTCTGCTGCACGACGATCTTCGACGGTGTTATGTCCGCGGGGAAGGTGGTCTCGATGGTTTCCAGAAATACTTCACGGTGGTGAGCACCGGGAGTTTTCGTGGACACTTGAGGTTTCACTATCTGCGACGGCTTGTTCGCAAAAGGGGACGTTGGAGACAACAAAACGTTCCCCTGTTTCGCTTTTATCACTTGGTTGCCAATTTGGTTGCTGTTCTTCAGAGGAGATTGTTGCTGCTGTTGTTGCTGCTGCTGCTGCTGTATCGAGTTCTTCTCGAACTTCTCCAACGCGAACTGTATCGACGAGGGTAGGGTCTTCGACGGCGATCTCTGCCTCGACGCGGCTAACCTAGCCTTGTCTTCCACCACGAAATTGTTCACCAGCTTCTCCAAGTTGCCGTTGTCGAGGCTTGGCGTTTGACTCAGTATGTCCACCGCATTGGTGGGGCTCGCAGCTGTAGGAGTGACTTTCCCGGTGCTGTTCGGGCTGTTGGATGCAGACGTCGGTGTGAGAGCAGTACCAAATTTGTCCGCGGCCGTGGCATTGCTATGACAGTTGAGTATCTCGGTAGGAGCTAGACCGCGGCTCTTCCACGTCTGATAGATCGCCTCCGCGTGATCGCTGATCTGTTTGGCGATCGCGGCGATGTCCTCGTCACCAGACGTCGACGTCTCTGTCGGGAACTTCTGACGCAGGTCGTGCTTCGCGGTGGCCGCCATGCTCGGGCAACGTTCCTGCTGTGTCGGACGCTGCTGCTGACGCAGCTGGGGATGGTGCTCGAGCAGGAAGCTCGCGGTGCGTCTGCTCAACTCGGTCGAGTGGTCCAAGACTAACTCGGCGAGCCGTGAATCGTTCTCAAGCGGGACCACGTTCACCGGGATCGCGTAGCCGAAGTGAATCGCCTGGCAGTCGACCTGCTGCTCGCGGCCTGTTCGAGTTTCGTTCACCAGACAGGCGTTCAGGTCGGGACAGTGTACCGCCCGGCTTGGCCGTGGATCGACGGTCACGGGGACGAAGAGGTCGCGTCGGGTCGCGCAGACCCGGCGCTCGATCGTCTCGATTTCTATCGCCAGCTGTCGGCCAGCGACACCACCAGTGCTCGACGCCGCCGTTTCGGTATCGAGCTTCGACGACGACGACGGTGACGACGATGATATCGTTGACGATGCTTCCGTGATCACCGAGCCTGCCGCTGTTGGCATATCTCAGGCCAGCTGGCCCAAGAATCTCGTTCTCCACGTCGGCCACGACGGAAGTCGAGCCACTGTCCACGCGATCTTCGCTCCCTCTGCCTGTCCCCCCATCCTTCGATTTTCTCTTTCTTTCCTTCGATCTTTCTTTCTTTTGCCAGATCGCTCGTTCTCGATCGAGACACGTTCAGACAGTCAGGTAAGACTTTTTTTATTTAGCAGGCATTGAATCAACGGAGGAGAAGGAAGGGAGGAAATTTCTTGTTTTGTCACAGAGAGTCTCAACCGGCGCGCGAGAGTGAGTTCACATTGGGATACACCGTTAGCATGATATAGTTTAATTATAGACCGAGTATGTCCACTGTTACTGCGGCGGAATTTCCTGATGGTCACGCAGCTGGTGGCAGTCGATCGAGCTACATGTTCGCATTCTTCGATGTACACCGGACGCACCGCGATCTGAAAGAGAAGATAAATATAAATTAGCATTCATTCTGGCCGATATGCGAGATGGATATGTATTTTCGGACACGTTACGCCGCTGTGAAACCAAGGAGATCGTGTCCTATAAATCTCACCCTTTGTCCCGAGCACGTACGTGCAATTGGAAATGATTCATCGCGGCAGCTCGATAAGAATGATAATTATAACCAACGTAACGAAAAAGTAAGCGTGATCCCAGGTATTACCTCAATCACAGAGACCCTTCGAAATCTTAATTAGCATCGTGTGTTTTCACTAAAACTGGTTTCGAGTTACAGCGCGTTCGTACACCTCGAGAGGATCCGTTTCTGAAAGAACTACCATTATTCGAATCCTCATTTAGGTTCGCGAAGCGCCTCGAGCGGCACGATAACGGCCAATGGAACACAATTTACGATCTTGCTACGTTTCCTGCCGAACCTTCGCCGTATTCCATATAATTTACATTCCAACTCTGTGAAGTCAAGTAGTACGTATCCTGTCCGAGCTTCTCGAAGCACAAGAAACGCGTTGTCTAGGTTTTTGCGTCCGAGCTAGATCGCGACGAGGTGATCGGGTACTTTCACCCTGCTGATTGCTACGCGTATGCAAACGAGTGCGTACAGGCACCGTGACCAAGCGTGTGCGCGCGTGCATCGGCTTCGATCGCGCTCGAATCGTAACCCGTGCACGTTACGCGTTCCTCACCTTCCCCCGATCCCTGGCCCGTTAACCAAGCAAGGGGAAATTTGTATTCTCCGAGCGAAGCTTTCTCTCTGTCCCCGGAGTGGCCGACACGCGTTTGCCAACTTACTGACAATGACTCCTTCAAGAATCACTTCGTATTCCAACCGCGCTTCTATCAAGAAGTCGAAGAGACTTCGCCGACGAGATATTTCAATTTCCAACGCTTTTACGTAAGTTAGTCTCTCGCGACTAGAATTCGTGCTTTCTATTTCTGTTGACGGTCATCTCTCTCTCTCTCTCTCTCTCTCTCTCGTTATTTTTCTCTCAACTCTCATCTTGGACTCTCGCTCGTAGATTGCAACGATAGATAAGCCCCGCGTCGTTTCGACAAGAGTTCGATGATAAGCGTGTTCCACGTAACCGTGACGTCAACCAGCTGATTTCCACGTTGTTGCGTAAATCGTCGTCGTGTGTAATAATCGGCCGTGTCTTTTTTTAGTTGAGGAATCTAGCAATGGAACCCGCTGGCGTCACCGCTTTTCGTTCGGCGTCCCTGCGACACATGCCAAACGAATTGCCACTGACGCACCACCGTTTCTGTCAAAGCGTGTTTCTCTGATCCACGATCATCCATCGTCTTTGCCCATGGTGTTCTTCCTCTCGCGTAGGCCGAATATCTGTACTTATGAGAATTTGACAGGCACGTAGCAAGAGATTCTTCGCATCGCTACTTTCGACATCACGCATACTCCAATAAGTTGCTTCGCAATAAAGTGAGACGTCGTATACAGTTAGAGGCCCCCTATAATGTGGACTGAAAATTGCGTCACTGTCTAATCGTATAAATGTTGTTGAAAAAGAGGACTCGTTCCTGTATAAAAATGTGTGCGTCTGTTCGCGCATGATTTAAGCGAAACGAAGTCTGCTGATGATTGATTGATTGACTGTCATGTTTCTCGTATACCTGAGATATCAAGGATTCTTCCCTTCGATACTAATACTGGATCGTGAGAGCTGAACTAGGCTGTTCGGACGTCGTACGAGTTCTCTCTTCGATGGATCGTGAGAGCTTGAACTAGACTGTTTGGCAGTCGTAAGAATTTCGACTTGCAAGCCGATGAAAAGCAGGGAAAACTGCCTTGTTTCCCTTTCCATCGGCTTTTCAAATTTTTTGGCTCTAAGATGGGGCATAACAGCAAGCCCTTGCGCTGGCAACTGGTTCGCGGACCATAACGAGTGACCGAACTGTATACAATAATTCGTCGCTTTCTTTTTCTTTTGAACTCGCCGGTATGATATCACTGGATAGAAATGATTAAGAACTAACAACCTTATCATTTGTTTTGCCTGGATTACATTTAAATATACTTAAAACTGAGAAAATGTTGCAATTTGGGACGAAAAAATTCTCGACGTGCGTGGCACGTCATTCCAGCGCAAGAGGTTAAAGTGTGTATTATGGAATTCATTTGAATTACAAAGTAGATACTGATCGATTACTGTAAGGTAAGGCAATCTTTGTTTCACTTATATTTATTTGTCAGAAATAAGAAATAATATTTTTCAGCCATGACTCCAGAAAAGATAAGCCGAGCAGAAGGTTTATATCGTTAGAGGAAAAATTAGAAACTCTTGATCGGTCGTAATCTGATGATAAGTTAACATCTCTTTCCAAGAAATTTAACAGAAATGAATCAATAATTAGGAGAAATGAAAGTAAAAGATAAGAGCTAGAGCTTCTGGCTGGAGCGTCATCAAGTTTAAAGAAATCCTCTCGCAAAAACAAAAACAGAAAATCGTTCAATTATATCGATAGAAGATTGCAAAAGAAAGAATATTCCTTTGAATACTTTAACAAGACAGAAAAAAAGAATTATTTAGTTATAGTTTTCTGCGCTTTCGGATTCATATAACGTGTTCTACTGTGTTTCCTAATCTTCGGCCAGCTGACAACGAGTCCCAAGTTCGTGTCAGGCGATTCTCGGCGATATTCTAAATCTAAATATATATTCATTCGCCGCGAGATAAAGACGATGACGTAACAACACGGCGAAAATTATAAATTCTTTGCGGGAATACGACGTGAATCTTTGAATGGAGGCATTCTCGTCCCACCGGATCGTCTAACGCGTTGTCGAAACGCGTGGCACAGAACAGAAAGCTCGTGATACACAGCTGGGGGCTCTCTCTCAATAAAAATAAAGTATACTTCCCTCGACCTGGTTTCCGAGTTACTGCCCACCAGATTTCGCGAATCAACAACCTCCTGTGCGCCAACCTCGCCGGGTTCCCCACCGTTTTCTATCTATGAATCACTTTGGTGCCAAGTGATAACGGCACCACCTACTTCTTCTCCAATGTCCAACCAATATTCGACCAAACCCAACGAAATCGGAGCATCCTTCGGGACTAAGGAAGAACTTTCTGCTCTTGTTCATCCCTCGGACGATTCATGTCCATTTCACCGTAAAAGATCCGCCAGGGAAATCACGATGTCCGCTTCCGCGTCGACTGAAATCGGAAATCTCTCGACTCGACGGCAGTGGAGTTTACAAGCGAGTTTACCTTACGAATTTTCGGTCGGAATTACCTGGTGGAGCGTCGAACCCGCGAAACGTGTTCCTGGAACGGTTCCAGGAGAGGATCCGAGGATAATCGACGAACGTGAACGGCCAACAGTATGTCCGCTCGGGCAACGATCGCGCATCGCGCCGCCCGATAAGTGTACATCGTGTGTCAGTCTGTCACGTACCGGTGTACGCGCTTCGTTTTCCACGTAGAAGGGACTGTACGGCGTCGCATAACTCGGTCACATTTGCGGTTTGCATCGTTAGAACGGCGATACGGCCCACTAAAAATAGCGGCCGAGCCAATATCGATACGACGGTTGAACGGTGTCAATCCCGGTGGATCGGGACCAGATCGCGGGGTCGCGCGACGTGCAGTTTCCGCGTGTACGCGATAATCTTGCCATTATTATTCTTTCACTTGCTTCTTTATTTCGTTTGTTCATCGAAATATTGAAATATTGTCGAAGAGCGTCTTGTCGAACGTTGTAACGCAATCGAAATGAAAATAGGTGAAAGATAAAATTTATATAGTTGACGTTTCATTCAAGTACGTTTAAGTATAATTTTTTGTTTCTTTGTTTGTTTTAAGACTGGTACTTCCTACACGATAATTTGTTAGCTGATGATATCACTGAATCAGAAAATTCACGATTCGTACGTTTCAAGCTTCTTTCATACAATTTTACAACCTTGCGAATCAAAGAAATTAAGGATAATTGAAGATTTGAATTTGCAAAATTTCATTTGTATTACTCATACAAATGAAAATCGTAAAGTCGTAAACTCTCGTAGAGACAACGCAACTACTTCAGAAAGCGTTAATTACTTTCGATCTAGTTTAGATCGTGCTTGGCTAAGACGCATCGACGCGTCTCGTGCAAACCTTCAATTTGCTTATCGTCTACGAGGGAAAAGTGGGACAACGTAAGTGGAAAGAATAGAGAGATCCGAGGCGTTGAGACGCAAGGCAACGCGAAGGAAATTAGTTCAGACAGTTTCACAATCCAAGGCGAGAGGGGTGTCTCGTTATAAATAGTTTCTTAATGCAGCGCGCGGAAGAAGAAGAAAAAAAGAAAAATCGATTTCAAGGATGGCCGTATTTTTCGCCATCCGACACGGTCCACGGATTCCGACATCGATCTGCCGGCAAAATATAGAATCCCTCCATCTATAATCATTCGAGCTCGCCTGATCGTTTAACACTACGAACGTCGCGTTGTTTCAGCTTGACTTTCTTCTTAAAAATATCATTCTTGGAGATATCTCGTAAAAGTCAATTTCCTATTATTTTAAGCGCAAAGTAAAACCCTCTTTTCTTATTATTATTAGCGAACGGTCAATCTGATTCGACTTGGCCTTTCTAATATTTTTCCGAAGGAAATTAAAATATTTCGATAGCTCAAATTGTCCAATTATTCTACTGCTTATATTAATATTAATGAAACGAATCTGTCAGAATAAAATCAAAATCTCTGATTGTATGTTCAATGTAATTTATACCAGATAATTTTCACAGATGAAAGAAGTCTGACACGCATTTCCATTTTCACTGGAGACCTTCGTTTCTATCATTTACCATCGTTTATCGTTTCGATTCAAGTGGAACTGTTGGTTTCAAATTCGAAGAACGAAGATAAAAAAAAAAACGAAAAAAGAAAAGGAAAAAAAGGAACAATTTGGTCTTGTATCATATGCAACGCACGGTGCGTTGAGACTGCGTGAATTTCGTCGAAGAAACGCGAAATCTCTCCCCCTTGCGATGCCAGTGTGTCACAAACATGCAAAGAACAGAAATTGGCGCAGTTACGCGAATGACGCCGCGCAGTTCACTTAATTCCAAGGCTGTGCGAATCCTTCGGCCTTACAGTGGCCAACGCGAAAATCCTCGTACGCGGATGGAATCGTGATAATATGTAGAATGGGCGCGTTGATGGCCCGCGCGTTTCAACTCTCTCGAAATAGCCGGTGAAAAAGTCGCTCTCTTCTCGCCGAGTCCCTCTCGCCTTCGCAGAATTTCACCGAAGAATTCATCGCCAAAGTCAAGTAGTTTTTAGGCTCTAACAGTCCAAATAAATTATATTTTATTATATATTATATGTTATATTATATTATATTCTTTAAATTATATTTTATTATATATTGTACGTTATATTATATTATATTCTTTATTGCCTGGATCGGCCGTGAAAGACTGTCTTTTCAGAAATGTATGAAGAATAAATGATCTCAGAGGGCTAAAGAAACTTTGCACAGAAGCTCGTTGTGAAATCAACTTTCGAGAATTTCGTTTGTTCGCCATCGTCTAAATAGAGAATCAAGTAGATCATGTGCAATCGTTTTAATTTCAAATATTTTTCGATCTCTCCGAAAAGGTCTCTTCTCAGCCGCATTTTTTCAGTATCGTGCATTCCAGTATCAACGTTATTCGTAATTTATGTTTATTAATATCTATCGATCTGTATACTTCGATATACTTTCGCTATGCAATTGATGAAGCGAACTTTATAACACTTTATTAAAATTAAACTGAATCGCGTTGATTGATATTGATTGATAATTATATTCAATGTCTGTTTGAATTCTGCACATTTTGTTAAATTAAACGCCTCGAGAGAAATTAAATTAAAATTAATTATCACCTGCCAGAAGACTTCTGATCGATAGTTTCGCCATTAGATCGACCTGGAATTTCTGCCTGTCATCGAGTTTCGCGAAAGAAAAAGAACACCTGGCGGATCTGATTATCGACGACGATGGAATAGCGACCTCGTGCAGCCTCGAATTTACTAGGCAAACTTTTCGATAAATCAACTTCCTCCAGAGCAGAGTGTTCCGCGTCTTTTTCGAAGTTTCGACAACGTCTTCGTCGATGGACCGTCTAAAAGTTTCGTGTGTATTCTAGTCCGTTTATATGCTTGGAATAACATGGACCGACAGGAGGACGTCTCCCAACGTCTTCCGCGATCAGTTTTCGATGGTAAATGAAAGGGACGCGATCGCTTGTAACTTAAAACATCGCTAATAAAAATCTCCTTCCTTCTATAAAATTGATTCTCTCGTATCTCGCGAATCGATATATCATTCTTCCAGCTACTCTGCTACGCTTTCGTCGTGACGTTTTTCTATCGTTACCGATCAGAACAAAAAAAAATAATCGTCGGACAATTATGTGTAACATTTGCAACGTGGATGACAATGCCGCGAGATTCGAACGATCGGCACGGGGAACAATCAGCCGCGGTAACGCGGATCGACGAGTCACAGTTTTGCAAAATAAGCAAGCGACGAGTGGCAAATACGTTCCTACTACGACGCATGTGTAGTTACGTGGCGAACGATAGGTATGACTGGATGCGTATACCGTCCACTACCGCGTATGCACTCGAGCACCGAGTTTATTTCGGTTCGTCCTGTAATATTAGACGTGATGTGAACGTTCGAGCGGCAAAATAAAATAGTCGAGTGTCTCAACGAAAGAGTTTTTCGCTTTTCTAATACTCATTGCCGCTGAAAATGAAGAAAATCTCAAGCTAACCTGCCGCGACTCTCTGACGTTAAAACAGGGATAGAAAATTCGTTTCGATATATTAGTCTTGTAACTTTGTTGTTTGAAATGAAGAACTGAAGAAAAGACGTGAATTCACGTCAGCGATCGCGAATGTGTTAACTTCGGTATTGAACGGTTCCATGCAACGCGGTCGCCTTTAGATTTTGTGTCAAATAAATGCCACAGCATTTTGGTCGGGATGCTCAAATGCACATACAATGCTCGGTTTCGATTCTAGCGCCACATCGTTGTATCAGTCATTGAAGCTAATTACTTCTCCTAATTATTTCCTTTTCGATTAAACCAAAATCACATGCAAAAATAGGTTTAATTTTTATTTTATCTACTTTTATTACCTTGCTTAGATTTGGTATCTCTCGCAGTTACACCAAGGAAGCTATCCAACACGGCTTTTAACCACTTGCGCTGGCAACTGATTGCGGACCATAACGAGTGACCGAACCGTATACAATAATTCGTCGCTTTCTCTTTGAACTGGTCGGTATGATATCACTGGATAGAAATTATTGAGAAGTAATTTAACAAATTTATCAGTTGTTTTGCCTGGTTTATACTTAAATATACCTAGAACTGAGAAAATATTGCAATTCTGGGATAAAAAGTTCTCGACGTGCGTGGCACGTCATTCCAGCGCAAGAGGTTAAATAGCACCAAAACGGTTCAAAAGTTCAAATTACCGAAATTACCTTCGAGCTCCAATGAAATTCTAATGGACGTTAATGGTTAACGAGTATCAGATATTTCGGCGTGTCGAGAATGGCCGAGCCGAGTTTGGCGCTGTTGGAAGAAACGTGTCTGTCACGTTGCCTAGGTCAATATTCGAACAGTGTCAAAGATCGTCGACACCGAGATGCTGGTTGATTTACGATCAAATCTATTTCTGGCCGCGGATTTTCCTCCACGCGCGATCTCGCGGCAATCCGGGGGCGAGAACCTAATGTTCGGCGAATCGATCGGTGTCGAATCGCGAAATGCAATCCTCCTTTTCAACTCCGGTCCGCTTTTAAAATCGCGACCTGGCATGCAATTTTAAACAGCTCGAGCGACTGAACTCTCACGTTTTCTGTCTCTTGAATATGAACCGCGCAAAATTGTCGTCCTTCGAAGGCGCATTGAGAGTGATTATAAACGACCAGAGGTTAATGCGGAACGAGAAGGGATATAATCGTCGAATTATTTTCGATTCCTTGAGTTGAACGCTTATTGGGAGACAGGAAGAAAAACCGACGTGAATTAAGTTAATTAACGAACGAACGAACAAACGAAAGAGGTTTACGAGGAAAGAGAAATCCTGCCGTGATCCACCTTTTGAAATCTCTCTCTGAAAAGCGTGAATGCCTCCTATTCCGTTCAAATGTGATAAAGTATCTCCGCTCTGTAAGTTGGCTCTCCTCGACTCAACCGCGGTATTCAAGTGTCAAGAATAAACTTCACTTTCCGAAAATCCACGCTGATGCCACAGTCTCACGCGATGGAGTAAAAAATTTATTAAACAAATCCCTTCTTTCTCTTAAACTCACTCGAGTGTCTTTTTCGATCTTCTTCTCTCTCGTGCTCCCTGTTTTATTCCAGTTTCAGTCCAAAATCCGCTCCGCTTGGACACTGGAGAACAGCACACGACCAAACACCGTGGAATAAAAAGTCACACAGCGAACGAGATGCAAAGAGTATGCATGGAACGACACGCGTCGTTCGATCGCGCGACACTGACTGAATCGTGCTACGACAGGAAAGAGGACTTTAAAACGACGACACTCGTATCCCCATCGACGAGTTCACCGATATATATAAATAATACTCGACTGTGCAATCCGTCTTACGAAGTCCAAGTCACGTCGATACGATTAAGCGACAGAAAGCCGGATTTTAATTGATATACGCGATTATAAATACGAGCGATGCGGATAGATTCTTCGGAGAGAACAGTACCGGCTTATTTCGGGCTGGAAGATGTCCAAAACGCGATTTTGATTGACATGAGATATTAGTGTTCGGCATGCGATCGCGGATGCGCTTTTCCACAGGCTGTCGCTCGGTTATTTTAGGCAGGCGTGTATCGTTCGATTTGAGGAAATCGTAGATTCCGTTAGACTGGTTAGACAAGACGAATCGATCGACATAAATATTTTTATCGGAGGCGATAAAAATATTCTCGAATTTATACGTTCATTAAGATCTAGTTCATTTTCTGCAAAATATTTGATTATTAAACGGAGTGAAGATTGCTAGACTAGGGCCGGTTAGGGCGACTAAACAAGAAATCGATCGACAGAGTATACAGAGAACGATACAAAGTAACTGCAATTCGAAATTAGAGGCGATAAGTATTTTCTATATTACTATAATTCTATATAATACTATATAATTAATATATAATACTATAAGTCTAAAAGTAATTTATACCTACGTCCATTATGATCTAGTCTATTTTCTAATTATTAAACGAAGTAAAATTGAATTTGACTTCTACCTAGCACAATTGATCATAGATTAAGTTAAAAAGATATATACATATATAACAAACTTCAACTCGCTCGAGTTGCAATTTAAGAGATAATCGAATCTTCGAGACTCTGACAAGGAGTTACATTCAACAGGGAATAAGGATCGTTGATTTCACGAAATTAGACGGTTAAGTCGATTGAATGCACGTGGTTATTGTCGCGATCTCGAATAAGACACGGTTCGCCAGTAGACCGATTCCTCGCCGACCGTCCAACATTTCATTGTCCAAGTATGCGTGCATCGGTTCACATGCGCCGGGACCGACGCAATTTACGCTACTTACGTAAATCAACGTGAGAACACAGCTCGCTCGTCGCTCGTAATTCACCGATGTTTGTAATCGCGTAATTTACACGTTAGTTCAACGTTTCTTGTAATTACGGAGCGTCGCGATTTCTAGAAGCGAGAAACGTATGATTTATGTTGTAAATTCCACGAGAGGGGGGGGAGGGGGATACGATATATCGAAAAGCTGAGAATTTCTCTCTCGGAGACTAGAGGATCATCCTGTGTGAGAGACGCTGTGCGTATGTGTATGTGTCTGCCTTTCGAGGTTATTGAGTTTCCTATTGTTTGCTAGTTTTTGTTCGCACCACCATCGAGGTCGGTCAAGCTAAACCCTCGTGTCACTAGGTCAAGCTATACCTTCCTCCTCGATGACGACGACGACGACGACAACGACGATGAAAACTTAATTTGCGACACGGCGTGACTCTCTTTTTCACTTTTGTGCCCCGTGCCCTTTCCTCTGGCCGTAATTTCAATGAATCCTCCGCACTTCGACGTCTCTTCACTCCCACGTGACGATTAAGCGGAACGGCTGAATTATGACAATGGGGAATAAGACGATGTATGGCGCTGACTCGGTCGACTCGTCCAGCGTCTCCAAATTTTCCCCTGTCGCGCGTTTCACTTCTCAAACACCATCGCTCTATCCTTTCGTTTCTGCAAGATCTTTTCACATCGATCATTAAGTTAATTCGCAGTCTTCGAGTCTTGCTCGAACGTCGTTCTCGATCAGTCGGATGTTTATTTCATACGAGGGAGAAGGCATTTTTCTCCGATCAAGCCATTATTCTCCGCTCTCGCGTTGTGCAATTCAGAAAACCTACCGTTGCGGAAACTTTACGGCCCATGCATTAAATCTGTCGCTGCTATAATCGTGTCGCGAGGCCCGCGGGCTTGCAATTCCGCGAACGTGTTCGAATCGTTTCAAGGAAACCTGGCCCCCCGCGTATATACCATCTCCGCGATTTGTTGCTGCGCTTTAATCTCTTTAATCGCTGGAATGCGTCGAGAATTTTTAAGTATACTTAAGTATAACCCAGGCAAAACAAATGATAAATTTGTTAAATTACTTCTCAATAATTTCTATTCAGTGATATCGTGCCAAACGAGTTCAAATGGAAAAGAAAGCGACGAATTATTGTACACGGTTTGGTCACTCGTTATGGTCCGCAATCAGCTGCCAGCGCAAGTGGCTAACAACCGTGCAATCACGGTTGGACAATTGTGACAAGCGGCTAGAAAAGTACAGAGTCCAACGAACGAGAGTGAAAAGCCACGGAGGAGTCAGAGAGTCGCGTCTGTAAATTTCGACCGCGGACGCGCGCGTGAAACGGCCCTTTTGCCATTCCCTGGAGACCAGGTTCCTCTCTAGGAACCGATTTAATTATTCCGCGAAAGGTAAGCGCTTCGAATTTTCCGGCGGCGGTCGCGCGCCGCGAACGAAAGAACACAGCCACGGAGCCAAAAATATATTTCTGTACGCTAGGAGCGGCTCTCGACATTTCCCTTTCCTTTCTTTCCTTCTCTTTCCGATCTCTCCTCCTCCTTCCCCCTTCTTCACTCCATCTCGTCCTCGATCTCGCGTTCTTTTCATCTTACTTTCTTCCCTCGTTGTTCTCATTGTTTCTCAACTTTTCTGGCACATCCTCCCTACCGGATGAGAGATGTATTCCATCCCCGGGTCGTTTCATAAATTTCCCAGTCTTCCCATCGGAAAATCACGAGACACGAAATTGCAGAGAGATATCATCCAGTTCTCGCTTAAAATTAGAATCTCCTCCTCGAAGTGGTTCTCTCTGAAAGCCATTCTAAATTCCACGTCCTCTCTGCCGTTGAAATTTAATACAAAGTCTCTCCGTTCGATTTTCTTTTTAAAAGCAAAAAAAAAAAAGAAAGATTGAAAAGCAACAAGAAGCGATTCCGACTCGATCGATTCGACAAAAAGACGACGGAACAACGTGAAATAGCCCGGTCTGTTCCCTTTTTGTCGTTCGACTGCGAAGGAGGAAGAGATAAAAACACACACGGCATCTCGTCTATTCTGATTCAGGGGGAAGGGGGAGGGGCTGGCGCAGTCCCCGTCGTCTAGGTCGTCGTCTTGCTCAGCGTTGTTCAACGTTCACCAGCTGTTCTTGTTGCCGGACAGAGTTAGACGCTGCTAATACGCTGCTAATCGAAGCAAATGCCCTGACCTCGCGATCCACTTGCCCGCTCGTTATTATTACTCCCCGGGGGATTTCAAGACCGTGTCGGTTTCTCCGAAGAAACTCGACGATTTCTTTTCTCCGCGTGCACGGAGATCCGCGTCAATTCCGCTTCCTCGTTCCGCGTTACGATGTCCAGCTACAGCGCGGTATTCCTCCGTCGACGTGGTTTCCACATCTTCCTTTTTTCCAGACAGCGAACGTACAGAATAGGCGGAAAATATCACTTTCTATAAATCCGTAATTTTAATAACGGATTAAATTAGTAAAATTAGTTTCTCTTCTCACATTCTGATGTTTTGTTAAGAGAAAAAGTAGGCGGAAAGAAACTTTTGGCCCACCCTATAGTTCTACTGTCCAAGGCAGTGAGAAGTTTCAGCTTCCTAGAGCGTCGACCTCTCTCGATGAGCCGATCGAAGACCAGCGCCGATCTTGTTTTCTCGATCTGTCGCCACTTTCCACCAGCAGAGAACACTCTCTCTTTCTCTCCTCTGTTTTTGACAAAATGCCTCGAGGGAAACGATAGGAACAAATTAATAGGAGAATCATTAATGTCAGCTTGCTGAACGATCACAAGCTGACGAACAGCTAGCAAATGGCTATTAATCCTCGCGAGAAAATCGATATTATCGAGGACATCGTGGAAGCGTTTCGCTTCTGCTTCGACTTTGTTCCTCGTTTCTCCGTGCTCCGAGTGGCTCGCGTTCTTCGTTGCAATTTATTTGCGACGAACCTTGTCCGACCTTTTTCGCTTAGCGTTGCGAGTTCGCACGATAAGCTCGGGCACGATCTCTCGATTTCAGCGGATTAATCAGTCGGCTGGCACGGCTGATGTCTCGGTTCTTCTTGCCTTGTACGTTTCCTCATTTGCGACTTGACGCGATTACCGAGAAATAATGCTCGTCGCTTACGTAATTCGCGAATCCGTAGTTCGGTCGTGAGTTTTTATTAGCCGCGAGGGTCGACGACTGAACGAAACGAGACACAGCAATGCCGTACAGCTCTGCAATCAACTTACTCAATTTTGATTTAAAAAAAGAAAGAGAGTCGAGTCTCTATGAATTTTTTTAATTTTTTCGTCGACCAACCAAGCCTCTATAATCGCAACGAAGAACAAAGAGTCCAATGAGTGAAAAATAGAAAACGAGTAAAATTGTAAAGAGAAGGAACGAAACTTTCGGAGGAAGAGGCGTCGCTTATAGCCAAACTTCCGGTTCCACGTGTTCTACGTGTTCGCGTAGTTATTTTCAACTCCACGCCAGGCCCCATATATCATTCTCGTGTCTCGGTGTATCGCAGTAACGGGCGAGCAGATACGGCGTAAGAAATTCGCGTGAATCGTCGTTTTCCTCGCTTGCTTACCGATCGCCTAACCTACATACCGCATCGTCTAATCATCCGCTAATTGCTCGTCGAACGAGGAAAGAACGAACATCACCGAGGGACCTACTTCGATCACGTTTTACTGTTCTTTGGTTGGGGTTCTATGCAGTCCAAGTCGATAAAAAGAAATTAAAAAAAAAAAGTCAAACGCAACGATAGTCGAAAATCTCCGCGTTCGCAACTTGCAGAGATTGTTGGACTTTCCGCAGAAAAAAGGAGATTCTTTCGGGCTCGCGGAATTTTTCGAATTTCCCTCGCAATTTTCCGCAATTCTTCTCGTTTCTCATTATACGACCGATTCAAACAACTTATCTAATCTGACAATTAGATAGACCTCGGGCGCGGCTGTCAAGCAAACTAAGGCCAGTCTAAGTCTCTAGTTTAAAGAGTATAATTTCTGGAAAATTATCAATCGATGCAAGTGCTTCGATTAGCCCAGCGATAAACAGTGAATTCTGTTTAACTAGGTAGTGCACCTCCAGATACTGGAGAAGATTCTAGTTTCGAGCTGTTTTCGATTTAAATTCCGATGTGTGGAGTAGCAGAAAGAAGCCTCGTTCGACGTTTATTCGGAAACAAAATGCCGAATTTATAATCCTCGTCGAGCACCGCCTCTTTCGATTTCACCTAATTGGGAGGCAACGAGGTCAACGTTGATCGTTAATTAATCCCACGTGGATTATAGTGGGCGGAAGTTTTTACGAAGTTGAAAAACCTCCTCTTTTTTTACGTCGTTTGTCATCTTGACGACGCCTCAATGACGCGTAGTATACGAGTCGTTTCGCTTAATCTCACCTATCTTGCGCAAATATATGATTTTCACTCACGCAAATCGACATTAGAGAGAACTAAAGATACTACAAAATCGCGAGTTTAGTCAAAATGATCGCGAACTTAATTATTTCACGTTTTGCATCCTGCATCAGTGGTTCATCTTCCTTCAGAATGGAAGCACGACTATGAAAAATCGACCAACAGTGATCAAACGGTTCAACACCAACAAGTGAAGCATAAAAATTTCCATCAAAGACGTTGAAATAAAAGTAATAGAAAATTTTATAATACAATACACGAGCTTTTATTTTTTATTTATGTGTCTCATTGTATATATTTATTTACGAAGAATCATTTAAAAAATTTAAATTTTTGTCTCTAAAAATACACTATCTTATGTCTGTAAAATATCTAAACGAAAAACGATCAATTATCATTTCGATCATTTTTGGTAGTTTTCTAGCGTTCATCAACGTGTTACATTGGATAAAATTTAGTATCCAAATAAAGTAGTAAAAATATATCATTAAAAACCAGAGAGATATATTTGAGAGAGAAATTCGTGAAACGAACGACGTAAATATTCGAAACACGTCAGCCCACTAAATTGATTAGAATTGCCGCGCGCAGAGAGAGAGAGAGAGAGAGAGAGATTTTTTTCTGTGAGGAGATTCGAGCCGACAACAAACCGAGGCTGGAGAAAGCAAAGAGACACGACTAATCTAGCGCGTGTTCACGGTCACGGGGTTCTGAGCCGCGGATGAAAAGAAGCTTTTTAGACGGCTATTCAACCGGTGCAACGCGAGAGTCAAGAGAAAAGGAAAGAAAAAGAAAAAAAGAAAAAAAAAAGAAAAAGAAGCGAGCTGGCAAATTGAAGGGGGCACCGGCGTACATAGATACGCGCGCGAATGCCTGAATCCTCGTCAGTCTAGCGTCTAGCCACGTCGCGTGGAGCGATGCCATAGGACGTTTTATTATACAGCGTTTCCGAGAATCTCTATTTGCAACTTCGGCCCGGATACCTCGAGAAACAAGGGGACAAGCTCTCGATTCACCGCGCGAAGCCAGATCTCTCGCGAGAGTTGACTTTTCGTGAGGCGAATCTTGTCGAGAGACGATGGAACGAACAAGTGACTTTAGATAATACCGACGAGAACGATAGACGAGGTTCTCCGCAGGAAATCGTAGCAATTTCGTCGGGGATTTGAAGTAGAACACGAATATCGATGGAAGTTTCTTCGCTGGTTAATTCACTCTTCCAGCGAATTTTCATTTCAATCGTCTCGTGAAATTTTGCCTAGTGAAAATTAATCAGCGCATCGACGCAACAATAGCACTTATGCGTGTTAATTGATTCGCTACGCCGAGCGTCTTGCGTTTCAACAAATTACATTTTAAATTTCTAAATTCTTGCGAGATATAAAATTCCAAATTCTCCGGTATTACGAATTGCTTCGATAAATTTGAATTGGAGAACGTGTCCGTGAAATTTCACGGCGATCTCGTTGGGAAAAATTTGCTTTCCCAAGAAACTATCTGCATAACGGAATTGGAGCGTCGAAACCGTGAAGCGACACGTGAAATGCAGACTCGGGTCGGGGTCTCGGGGTCGGGGAAAGGGGCGAGTGAATTTTCCACGGAATCTAATTGACAAAGTGGGACGGAAATTATCGCGTTCACGCGAGACCCTCGTCGAATACGAAACGCTTGAATTACGAAAACGTGGCCTCCGCGGACAGGTGGGTTGGTGTTTATGAATGAAATACATTATGCATGGATCAAATGACGCGATTTATGTCTCAGGACTACCTCTCACTGATAACGGAACGAAAAATCTCAAAGTTATCCTCAACCTAAAGGCCCGAAAAAAATATTACTTTTTTATCCGCTCGTTTCGTCAGCTGAAACCACGCACGATTGTTAGTTAAAGAGTTAATCCGCGAAGATGATCGATTTTAAATATCCTTGTGATTGCACGAATTTACATTTTGAACAAAATTTTATTAAATGATGTTGATAATTAATTAATTATTCGCGTGTCAATATAATCATGTAAGATTTCCAATTGCAGAAATTTACAACAGAAGCAAAATAGTCTCGTCAGCGGATAAAAAAATCATACTTAACAGTTAAACCGCGAAAATCGAGTTTTGTAATTGCACGAATTTACATTTAACAAAATTTTGTTAAATAATGTTGATAATTAATTAATTATCCGCGTGTCAGTATAATCATGTAAGATTTCCAATTGCAACAGAAGAAAAATAGTCTCGTCAGCGGATAACAAAATCATACTTAATAGTTAACCCGCGAAGATCGATTTTAAATATTTTTGTAATTGCACGAATGTACATTTAACAAAATTTTGTTAAATAATGCTGATAATTAATT
Organism: Frieseomelitta varia; assembly: GCF_011392965.1. Lineage (NCBI taxonomy): Eukaryota > Metazoa > Arthropoda > Insecta > Hymenoptera > Apidae > Frieseomelitta > Frieseomelitta varia. The sequence continues at coordinate 271,745 of NW_025110146.1, forward strand.
AATGATCCGCGTGTCAATATAATCATGTACGATTTCCAATTGCAACAGAAGGAAAATATTTATCCGCTCGTCTCGTCAGCCACACTTAATAGTCAACCATACTTAATAGTCAACTCGCGAAGATGATCGATTTTAAATACTTTCGCAATTGCAACAACTTACACTCGACAAGATTAATTATCCGCGTGACTATCCACAATAGAAGTCTTATAAGAAGTCTTATAATAGAATATTTAGTCTTTCGTGTTGGTTAAACGAATGAAAAAGGAGGCGCGGAAGGAACTTTTCACTTGAATAAGTGAGTCACTCGTTGCAACGACATGGAAATCCTGCGATGGACTTCCTGCAACGTGCGTTTCGCCCGCACGGATGGAAATCAGGCTGAAAGATTAGTCGACCGGGCCACAAGGCGAGCATTGAAGGAAGAAGAGAACGAAAGGAAGCAACAAGGGGGAAAAAGTTAATAACCGCGGAGGATCCAGGCCTGTGATTAATGCCCCCCCCCCCCCCGAACGACACGTTCTCGTCTCGATTGCAGATGTAATCGCTGGCGAACCGGATGTAACGGGTCTCCCGTGGCTGGAGCTTCGATTATCCATCGATCGATTCGAAAATGCAGGCACGTGCATTCGCACGACGCGTTTCGCAAGCGTAACGTAACGATTCGTGGCGGACGCGTGGGTCGTAGGTGAACGCACCGAGGGGGTTTACGTAACCATTATCCGCAGATTTTTCACAATGAAACCGTGAGGAGACCGTGAAACTCTTTCCAGACTTTTTCTGGCATGCACCGACCGATCACTCGTTGCTGTTCGTTGAATTATCGATTCGAGTCTTGTAACGAGAGGTCTTAGACGGTTGTCTAGAAGAGTATTAACCGCATTTAATGCAATTAGGCCTTCGACAATCGTAGAAGGTAAATGTAGAAAGTAAGAAATAGCTTTGTGGCTCGAACAACTAAATTGAAAAAACAGGAGAATATCTTCGAAGAAATACTTTTTTCTTTTCTCTTGCAAGAAATAGAATGGCGAAAAAAAAATTCTGAAAAATCTACTGGTTAAATTATGATTATAATAATCGCATTTAACGCAATTGGACTGTTGATAATCGAAGGAGGTAAGAAATAGCTTCAAACAGCTCCATAAAAATTGAAAAGCAGGAAAATATTTTGCTCCGAATAAACTTCTCGAAGAAATATATATATATATATATATATTTTTTTGCAAAAAATAGAGTAGTAGTCAAATGCTTCTGAAAAATCTAACGAAAAGTCTACCGGTTGAATTATAATTATAATTTGCTGCGTCAGGAAATGTAAATTCTTACAAACAATTTCTCTCGGGCATTATCAGAACACGTAACCACCGTAAAGATTTATCTTGTACACTTCCATCCATCGAAAGGATTAGTTGGATTAACTTTGAAATTTTCTGAAAAGTTCTCGAACGTGAATGAAGAACAAGTTAACGGACAAAAGTTGACGAACTTGAATCGTACGGACCGTTCGTCCCACAGAAATCAAATACACGAAGTAACATGTATCTAATCGTACTGTAACACGACGTCCCTTGAAAACGAATGCTTTAACGAACCTGAAGAGACAATTTCTGAGCATCGTCGTAACGATGGAACCATGGTCGAGCAACAGAGATGAGGTTGTACGTCGGCCGAAGCTCTCGATGACCTTAATAACCTCGTTGCCTGTTCCCGACGATCAATTAATTACCGCCTAATTGGCGTTGAAGCGTCGGTATATCGTTGCGATAAACCTGTAACGCCTGTAAGCGACCGGCAACGTTGTCCCTCGTCGTCGTTAACGAAAACCATCAGCGCGCCCGGTTATCATCCGTTGTCGAAGAAAATACCACCGTGTATATCCCCGAGAATCCAATAGTACGAAGAAACAGAAATGATAGCGACAACCGACGCTACCTTCGAGTAAAATTTTCCCAAGGAAAAATTGGTGAAATTTCGTGTCGTTCAAGGCTTGATAATTGTAATTGGCCAATTAACAACAAAATATCTACCCTATTCTCGCATAGGGAGAGAGAAAGAGGGACGTTACACTTTTGCTCGATCAAAAATCTCGATGAATCGATGATGATGCGATTTAACTAAACGAAAAAATATATATTCATTCGTATCTGTATAAATACAATTGGAAGGGGTGGTGGATCATTCCATAATTTACGTAAAATTGTCCATCAACTGAGAAAATGAATATTTCATTACAAAAAAAAAAAAAAAAAATGGACTGATAAATAGCTATAATATCTCGATGGACGAAAAAATGATTCAATTATTAGAACAAAAGAACATTCATTCATATCTGTATAAATACAACTCGAAGAGGGATGAATTCGCAACAATTCGTAATCTACCAAAAAATTGTCCGAGAAGATGAATATTTTATTTAAAACAAATTGTTAAAAAATTGTCCATCAGCCAATAATGTGAATATTAAAAAAAAAAAAAAATGGCAAAAGAGAGACTCGCAGGAAGCAAGGATCAAAGGGAACTTCCCCTCGAGTTAACGACGATCCGCTTCTGCCCCCCGAGAAGAGAGGCGGCTCTCCCTTTCGTGTTCCCGCGGGCAACACGCCGCGGCCACGCGGTCTCATTGCCAAATATGGCTGGCCGTGGTATTCTTAGCACCGTTCGAGCGCGAACGACACTCGCCGGAGCCGGCCGAGCGGACCGCTTCGTTCCTCTCCGCGAACGCGGAGACGAGAGGCGGCCGCCTCGGCTGAGACGAGCTCCGAGACGAGCGTAAACGTCGAACCACGGAGAAAAGGGAAGAGAAAACGGTGGCAAAAGTGGAACGATAAGGAGAACTGAAGTTGCGGCTTATTGCGAGAGTGGGAGTAACGCGAGAAACACGAGAGAAATGACTCGATAGAGATGACGAGTTGCTCCGAACGTAGACGGCGAATGAAAGGATAACAGGTTGGATAAGGGAGAAGTTTATCTACTATGTTCGCTACCGATCACGGTTTCCACGACGATTTATTAGTGGCCGGACGAACGTGCTCTTCGTGTTCCACTGTGAGATTCGAAGACGAAGACCGCATATTTAGTTAGAGCTACGAACGTAGAATAACGAAGTAGTAAAGTACGTTCTTTACGTTACGCAGAAAATCAATAGCGTAACGAGACATTTGTCTCGATTTGTCGGGACAAATGGCTCAGTAGGTTAAGCAACGATTTCCCGTTCGTATAGCCATCGAAGCAAACAAATCCGCGGAAATCGGTCAATATCGTCGGAATCGTCTCGGAGAGGGACTAGAGAAAGAAAAAGCTGACTGAAACGACGGAGGAGGGCCAATATTTTCCTTCCCAAACTCCATCGACCGGATCAATATTTTAATCGACCGTATCCTGGGAAGTCATTCTTTCTGCTCGTCCTTCCCCAATTATTAACGTCAGAAATTACGAGAGTAAAACGCCTGTAAAACCGTTGTTACAGTTCAAGAAAAAATTCCAAAGAACGGAAAAGCCCCATGCTCGTGAAACGACACACAGAAAACGACTCGCAACTCGACTCGGCGTCTAATCTAATTCGGAAACGTCGAGCAATATTTAATAACGTTCGGACATAGACGAGTCGCTGAAGAGACGCCAGGAACCGATGTTATTTTCGGATTGGTTCGCGACATTGCAGTCGTCCATTACTCGGCGGATTCACCGAATTCGTTGCGCGTCCAAGAAAATCGTCGATCCGTTCGGATGGTCGAGTATCTGCTAAAAGGCACGAGATACAGGCTGGGTTCGTTCGTTCGAAAGTTCAAAGGATACCATTTGTCGTCCACGAAACGGGGGGTTGGCGCGCCCACCTTACGATTTCTGGGTCAGGTCAGAAGGGTGTGGTGAATGCTTTGAGTGCTGATCGTTCGATGATTTATCGAAACGAGGCTGCAATTTCATTAGACGCTGGTAGACCTTCGCCGATGATCACCGGTTACGCGACTTTCCGCGGCGAGGGCGCGGCTTTTTCTCTTCAAGAACGCGTCAACCTTCGTCCGCGTAATCTCTTCTAGATCGTTCTCTTCCATCAATATTCCGAGAAAGTATTTTCTTCCTTTTTATTTAACAGCTGTCATTTTGTTAAAAATGAAATCATTAATTTCCTTCCGAGTATCGTTAAATCTATTTTCCCACATGACTTCGTAGAATTTAGAAATATGTTAGAAAGAATTTTACTCGTGAGCCAACTCATTAAAGTAATATCGTTTCTTGATACTATACAAAATTTTATTTTATTTAAATTATTCTTGCTAGGTAATGTTTATTAAATAATTTAAAAAAAAATGACTGCTTTTTTTAACTCTGGAAAGCATCGCGCCCAATAAATCGACAAATTGTTCATTAAGTCATCGCGACTCTGATTTTTCGTTTGTTTCGATTCCCCCTCTTTTTCACTTTTAACTCTTCGCGCATTCTTCTCGCACTCACGCGTGCTATAACTCACGAATGAATTTCCATCACGCTCCGTGATATGTGTTCAGCGTCGCGAAATCCGTCCGTTCAGCGAATACAAAGCGGTTCGAAAGTAACCTGGCCAGACTCAGTGAGTTCATCTAGGTCAAACGTATTCCAAAGATTCGCGTGTTGTACGTTTTTTTTTTTTTTCTCGCCGTCTTGAGAGTCTCTTGATCGCTCGAGCGTCCCGAAAGAGCGGGAACAGAAAAGAGCTGCGGATCTTTCGTTCTAGGCGAAGATTAAACCCTTGCGCTGGCAACTGGTTTCGCGGACCATAACGAGCGACCGAACCGTATACAATAATTCGTCGCTTTCTTTTTCTTTTGAGCTCGTCGATATGATATCACCGGATAGAAATTATTAAGAAGTAATAAACTTATCGTTCGTTTTCCCTTATATTTAAATATACTTAAAACTGAGAAAATGTTGCAATTTGGGAACTGATTGCGGACCATAACGAGCGACCGAACCGTATACAATAATTCGTCGCTTTCTTTTTCTTTTGAGCTCGTCGGTGTGATATCACCGGATAGAAATTATTAAGAAGTAATAAACTTATCGTTCGTTTTTCCTTACATTTAAATATACCTAAAACTGAGAAAATGTTGGAATTTGAGAACTGATTGCGGACCATAACGAGCGACCGAACCGTATACAATAATTCGTCGCTTTCTTTTTGAACTCGTCGGTATGACGATCACTGGATAGGAATTATTGAGAAGTAATAAATTTATTATTTGTTTTGCCTATTTTCTTTTACTTAAATATACTTAAAACTGAGAGAATATTACAATTTTGGGACAAAAAAAAATTCTCGACATGCGTGGCATGTTATTCCAGCGTAAGAGATTAAAGAACGTGGCCAGAGAAAAGAGGAGAGGAGAGGAGAGGAGAGGAGAGGAGAGGAGAGGAGAGGAGAGGAGAGGAGAGGAGAGTGCGACGCGTGAACACGACCGGGAAGAGGAAAAAAGAAATGGGAAAGTGCCTGGACGAAAATAAACGGAGGAAACGAGCTACGGTGACCGTAGAGAGGAGGCAACGAGGAAGGCGACCACCACAAACGCGTAGGTCGATAGAACTGCTATGATAGGAGCAAGGTGTAAGGTAGCAGGTTGTCAGAGCAAAAAAGGGGAAAAGAGAAGGAGGAGCAGGAGGATGGAAGAAGATTGGAGAAAGCGAGAAGACCGAGCCACCTAAACGGCGAGTGAGAGTGAATGGATCGATGAGACCGTCTCGTCCCGGCGGCCGCGCTATCGGCCAAAACATCGCCGGGGCCAAAATGTCAGCGTTCGTCGATCTTTTGAATTTCGTTGGCCTGTAATTTGTTTTGCAAATCGCTCGCGCGTGGTGTCGCGTCAACGCTCGGCGAGCCTGCTCGAATCGAGTTCATCGCGAGTTCTTTAACGTTTTGGACGATCTCTCACTCCGTGAAAGAAAGAAAATCTCGATTTGGATTTCTTCTTTCTTCTCGAGCTTGGATTTCTTCTTTCGAAAAGAAGAAAAGATGGTGGAGTATATCGATCGAACGCGCGTCGCGTCGCACGTCGCGACGTAGAAACACGTATGTATGTATGTATGTATGTATGTATGTACGTATTTTGTTGGACGTCCATCACGCGTCGGCGTGAAAACCTTACAAGACGGTGGTGCGTCGTCAGCTGCCCCGCGATTACGAGCCACGCTTACTGCCAATTTATCTAGCGTCGCGATCACAATGCCATGCTTGCGTACTCGGGGTCGTTGACCCTATACTCGCGAGGCGATATTTCCATATAATTTTTCATAGACTACGTAAGAGTCAAATCAAAACGTTCAACTCTGCTCATCGTCGAATATGTATTATACCTGATGATCATCATTGTTATTCAACGCGCTATAATTCCATGGAATTATTTAAAGTCAATTTACTCGCGCGCGAGAGCTAATACCTTCTACGCGGACAAATTCGCAAAAACACTATCGATCATCCGTAAAAGTAGATCGTCTCCGACGGAAGTTAAACGAGAGCAGCCTTTGTCTTTACACTGTGATACCATTGTGTCGCTTTATAATACCTTATTGTCCCGGGGCGTGTGGTCACAAAACGCCCCGAGAGAAACCAAGGCACAATGGAATCCCTCGAAATACCGGCTCCCAGTTTTTCGCAATTAGCCAAACAATTAGGAAAAGTATCTAACGAGTTGCCGAGAGAACGACGCGAGTTATTACGAAGAGAGAGAGAGAGAGAGAGAGAGAGAGAGAGAGAGAGAGAGAGAGAGAGAGAGAGAGAGAGAGAGAGTGAGTGAGAGGGGAGAGAGAGAGAGAGAGAGAGAGAGAGAGAGAGAGAGAGAGAGAGAGAGTGAGTGAGTGAGACTTGGAAGTAAGGAAATTATCAGTCGAGAGGAATGGTTCTTGACGTCCAGAGACGAGTTTCTTGTACGGAGGCTCGATTAAATCACTCGTACGCGGCGGCGACGACACAGTGGTGCCGTGCACGCATGCAAAACAGTGCGAATCGTCGGACCCCTTTGATCTAGAAAGTCCATGGGAACTCTACCAGAACCGTTCACTTTCGCGATTTCTACGCCACAGATCTCTCTCTCCCTCTACCCTTCGCAGATAAGTGAAAAATCACAAGGTGAAGCAAAAGTAATACGAAAATTCTGACCCATTGCGAGTGATAACAAGACTCGAGGAAATTTCTTGTAGCTTTTAATACGTCTATCTACGTTCTTTGCTAATGTTCTTTTCACAGAGACATTCGGAACGGATATTGTGATTTATTTCTTCGTTATTCTCAATAGGTTTTTCATCATCAGGACTTCTTACATTTTTGGTATCATGCACTGATAACTGCGTGATAATATTTGACATTAGAACTACCAACCGTGGTTTATGACTAATTTATAATTTTTGTTAGATATATCATAGATATGGAAACAGTGCATTTTTAAAGATTTAAATGATTCTTTGTAAAATGCACAAATAAAATCTTGTGCGTTCTACACTTTTTTCTTCTTTCTTTCACTTTAACATCTCCGATGAAAATTCTACGCTTCGGTCGTTGGTAGTTAAAATGCAGAATTTATGCTGTTCTTCCTCTCTTGTGTATCTTCCTTTTCGGAACATTGTATTCATAAAAGATGCGAAATATACACAACCTTACCAACATTATCTCAAGAAAAAAAAAAAAAAAATACATCAACCTCGTATCAAATTCGAACGAAAATGAAAGGATTGAAACGAAGAGTCACTTTAGTTTTGCATCATCCTGCAAGAAACTGCAGGATGAATCAATCGAGACACGCCCGAGTATCGAAACCGCGAGACAAAGTCTTCGCGATGACTCGAAGAGACAAGATAACATTGTCCGAACTAATACCTCCTCGTCGAACCGATAACATAATCGACCAGAGTGTGTGTTCATGCAGATCGTGGTCGTTTCTCTCGACTTGTGCGCGATTTCTAACGACGCTGCCCACGAAAGCGCGCGATTAATGCAATAACGCGACTGTTGCAAAATCAAGGGAAAAGGGTTGCCATCGAAGACGCGTAATTCGACGCTGACGTGACGTAACCGCTTCGAATCGCCATAATTCCGTCATTCATCCTCGTTCGACCGATCGCGAGAGACCAGAGATCGCACTCGAATTCAAAATCGTCCAATTCATATGGAGGTTTGAACAAACATATTACGAAATTTAACTATAACAATAACTATTAATCTTATATTAATGTGTAACAAGATGGTTGATCCTTTAACAACTGAACAGAGAATATATTTTTTTCGCTATTTTATTTTCTTCTTTCTTCTCGTTTGTAATTAACGTCGCCGATGTTAAACTCGTTTTTTCACCCCCTCCCCTCCAATTTATTGCTCAAAGTTAATATTTGGAGCGAACGTAACTGTTTTTCTATTTAAATAAATTTTGAGTTCTGTATTGTTTGTTAGATGAGAGTGGTTCATATCTGGTCTCTGATTGTCTTCTATTTCCGAATCGAAAGAAACCAGAAAACAGGCTACATTCGAAGAAGGGAAAGCTTCCGTTGGAAAGTGTACGAGAAGCTGGAAACGTTGGAATGATCCAACAATGGTAACGAGGATATTGGCTGCTGTTCAAAAGGCTCATTTCTTCGCTGAACAGCTGATCGTCGAGAAAATTGGGATCCCCCAAGCGATTAACAGCCTTAAACGTGCTAATCTTAATTGCGAACTAATTTGCTTGTCGAGTGTTCCCTGTTTCATCACCACACTAAAACTACGAGAAAGTGATCGGAATGACCAATTGGTAATTTTTCAGAGTATAATTCCGCAGATTTACACTACAGCTGTATCTCGGCTGATTTTTATAAAACACACGAACAAAACTTTTGTGTCTTATTTGTTGTATTATAAACCTTGCCATTCGTTTTGCACTCCAAGGTCTACGATGCAATCTTTATGCTTTAATTGTCCATTAATAGTTAATGGAGTAGTCATTTATATCGATAGACCGAACAAGTTTCTTTGGTTCGACAGTTGCAAATTGTTTCTTGGGAAACGTAGATTCTATGGATATTCTCATACTGTAATATCGACAAAATGTGCGGAGAGCCGAAGACGTGAGAACGTGAAAGAATCGCGAGGTGATCCTTTCCTCGAGGAAATACACGACGGTTCGGAGATCGTGAAAGGCCGATGAATTTCCTCGGTAGATGAAACCACACGTTTATGGCAACCTTCCATGCAAATTCCTCTGTGAAAGCAGAGCGCACCGAGCGATGGCTTCGTGACGAGGGATCATCCGCGAGTAGCGTTCGACGCTAATAGCCAGTTCGGCGCGGATCTGACCTAAAAATTAGCGTAAATTTCGCGAAAGCTGCTCGTCGCACGTTCAGCCAGCCAGGCGTGCCCGCTCTCGCTCGTCGTTCTTCAATAGCTCGCTCAGCATTTTCGCGACTTGAGTGGGCCACACTCAGCCTTTCAGACGCGGGGACTTTCAGAGTGCAGACAAGCGGTGGGGTTGTGTTAAAAAAGACAGAAAAGAGAGGAAGGAAAAAAGAAATTTCATGCGAGGAGAGAGAATCGGTGGGTGGGGAAAGAGTCGCTCGTAAGAGGGATTCCTTAACTACCCTTGATTTCCATCCCCTTCTGGCTAATTGACGCGACTCCAGACCGCTTTCAGCCTCGAATCACTTCGGGCATAGAGGGAACGAGCTTTCCAAATTTCTCAGACCACGTTTCTTTGTTCGCCAATTGACAGATCGCACTCGACAGAGGCAAAAAAGGAAAAAGAAAAAATTGAATTGCTCTCTCTCTCTTTCTTTCTTTCTTTTTCTCGTTTGATCTTTGCGAAGAAAAGGAGAAAGGAAAATAAATACGAGGGGGGTGGGGAAACGATCCAGACCGCAGTGGAGAAAGAAATTTTTCAATGGTAGAAATCAAGTATTTACACGATGGGTTTCATCGAAACCGAGAAGCAGAAAGCTTCGACTATAGGCGGCAGCCGGAGATAGCCGGAGCGTTGTGCATGAACGCTTCAGCAACGAAGAATTCGCGAATCTGGGACAGTTTGATCGATAATGGCGTAAACCTGGCCGCGGCAATTCCAGGAATGGCAGCCTAATTGGATCCTCCTTAAATAAGTATTTCAATTTACCCGCAGACCGCCGCGTACTCCCGGAGGCATGTCTGTCGCTCTTTTCGAGAAAAACCACGCGCAACTGTGCGAACAGATTTCTCCAAATCCTTTCGAAATGCGTGTGCAAACACTTTGAATTCATTCGATTAATTAACGAGCGACTGATTGGAAAGCATCGTCAAAAATTAATGTATCAACGTGTAATTCGTTTGTTTGAAAATTGAGTAAAAAGCTTTTTAAACAGAGATTTCTCGTAGAAATACGAGGAAAATCAGAAATTGAAAACAGGAATTCGAGGATTTTCACGAGACGAAGAAGAACTTTACGCAAAAAAGGTGACAACGTAAAGGTGTAAGTTGAAAGATGTTGAAACAGAACGAAAGAACGGCTAAAAAGAGCCTCGCTTTGAAAAGTATCGCAGGGTTTATTTGCCCGGGGTTCTATTTGGATTTCGCGAGCTACTCGTTCAAGGTCACACGTCGTCCGCAGCATTCATAGTGATGCACCGGCGTGCATTCTGCGACGACAAGAATCGATAAACCACGGCAAAGGGATTAAAACCTTTGCTACGTGTCTCGGAAACTTTCTCCGAATTTTTAACTGTCTAAACAAATGTTTCGACGTTTCTAAACATTCTCCAGCATGAAAAAACTGACAAAACGTATTCGCTCGTCGTTTAATTCCTCGTTGGAAAAATTTCGCCGGACTCGTTTTTAGATTAATGTCAATAAGGGATTTTACACACGAATCTTCGTGTCCCGTTTCTAAAAAAAAAAAAAAACTGTGAAAATTACCAGCTTTCTCTCTCTTTTTTCCCCTCCCCTTTCCAGCGATGCGCGACCATGTAGCATGATCAAGCTACGAGAACGTGTAATTTAGAGAAATAATCACCGGGTAAAGAAATAACTCGAGTTACCCGGGACGATTAACTTCAATCTAATTTGTAGAGTAAAGCGTTTTCTCGCTTCGTATCCGCACTGTTAAAGTTGCCATAAACTCGTTAACCCTTCGTTAAGAGAATTGATGTAAATTAAAAAAATAATAATAATAATAAAAAACAAAAGGAAAGTTCCGTCTGTTTTTCGCTAAACTCCACTTTGAAGCATCAAGAATTTTTACCAACTCCTACCAATTCCTGTCCTGACAATATTTGAGCGGAGTCCAAAAATGCTAGTTTCTAGAACTGACAAGAGAATTCTCAGTTCGAAAGTTACTCTCGTTTCGGGAAGGTTACAATGAACTCAGCGTGGAAACGTATTCACGAAATACAGCGTCGAGTTTGTGGATAAAGACAGGTTGAGTTTGAGTTTCGATTTCTCAACAATTCGAAAGTAATAATATTTCTCTCCGTACTTGGGCCAAAGTTTCAAATTAAATTTCAACTAGGTTAAATTCGGAGATATTCACACTTTCACATTCAATTTTTTGGTAACCTAAGATAATGTTCCGTCTTCTTTTTCGAAATTTCTTTCGGCGGAAGAGGTAACGATCCGAACATCGGATGATGTTGGATAGTCACTCCAGCGATCACGTGACGAACATCGCTCCACAGCACGTGGACGTAACAACAAATCGGAAGGAGCAATGTTGCATCACTGGTATACGAGAATGTCAGGTAATCGGAAAATTGGTTTTGAATAGCAAAGACGCCGCTTACGAGAGAACGGGGAAACCTTACGAACGAAAATTATCCGGCGTTCGTTACGTGCGCGAACCTTACGTGCGACTATCGGTCGAATTATTCGGGGAATCCGAACTGCAGCGATCAGAATCCGCGCAAATAAGCTTCGCGAATAAATCTGAAACGATCTAATTTTAAAATACGGTTTAATAACTCGCTGGTCCCCACTCGCTGCTGTACTAGTCGAACACAGTACAGAGAGATCAAACTACAAAATTCGGCGTGATTACATTACATTTCTTCCTTATAAATGAACGAAAATTTCCTGCTGTACCACGGCAAACTACGAATTTTAAAGGACACCATAAAAAGCGACTGTTTTAGGAACCCAACGCAAGGGACGGTTAGCACCAGACGAATGTACGATAATGTTCGAAGGAATATTAATGTAAAAAATCGACTAGCTGCTTGATTGCGTCGTAAAATCCCGTAATATCGAAGCATAATTTATGTTGTGACCGGATAATAGCTAATTATAAATGCTTGGCGATTTTTTAAATGGCGGTAGTCATTAATGCTAATCTCTATCATTTACATTTTTTTTTTTTTTTTTTTTTTGAAACGCGTGTTCGAGATAAATGAGCGCACATATATGTACGTGTACGGTAAAATAGGAAAATACAAAGACGAAGTGAATTGTGTATTGAACTGTACGACGAACGTGATGCATTATAATGTTTTCTTTTTAAATATCCAGTAGAGTGTAAACATTGAAAAACCATCAAGACCAATTTCAAATTTCTTAATTCAAAATATGCATTCGTAAATATGCTGGTACACGTACGTACGCACGCTCCGATCCAGAGCACGATACCAATCAATAACATGCGCGAATTAATCGTAAAACAAGGGATGAAATTGACGGATGACGTACCGTAGTTTGTTTCTCCTCGAAGAGATCCTCAAAGGGACACTTTCTCGCGGCAGTTTCCTTGAAATTCAGCCGGTCGTGGTTGCAGCACAAACGGGTACACAAGATTTGCCACTCGCGTCACGCTCGAACATCGTTCATCCCCGGTGTGTCCGCGACGAGTGTCTTCAATTATACTCGGCGGAATGTGAAACGCGAAAATTAAGAGAACAGCGAAAACACCGCGAACCGGCTCACACAACGAACAACCGCACCTCTGAAGCTTGCAACAGGAAACTGGCCTGTCTCGTGCAGCAAACTTTCATGTAAGGGTGCAGCATGCGCTCCGATTGGTAGGGAGCTGCGCGGCTAAGCCAATCGCGATCGATCGTTCACCGAACGTTGACCCCCTCCTCCCCACTTACACATAACACAACACATATCTGTTTGGCACCACATTCGGCAACAGAAAACTATCATGCCTTGTATGAACACCGTAAATTCCGAGCGCAATTAAAAAATTGATGTAAAACTCGATTGATTAAACATTTCTTCTCAGATCTGATAAGTGTACGTGCGATTATAGCTTAACTGAAAAGACATGGAACACGACATGTCCCAAAGCATACCAATTGAAAGCGCATGCGCCCACGTGGATCACCATGGTTACGGCAATCTGAGGAAAAAACGCGCGCATTGCTCTTGTTAAATTCAAATGTAAATTTCTCGAAATAAATAAAAGTTTTAAGTAATAAGGGTTACACGGCGTGCGTAAATTCGAGGTTACAATGTGCACACCGAGTTATTGACACGTTGTGTTTAAACGATTGAAGAGAAATTTAAGTAAAAACATAAACGATTGAGAAATTTAGTGAAACACACTTACTTGACCAACGATGAACTCGAAATAGGAAAAGTATCTCTCACAATGAAACACATCGCCACGATCGTTGAATTTATGAAAGTACTTCACACAGCCACTATTGACGACGAATTTCTCGTAAAAACCAAACTTTTTCCTACGATAGATACAGTTCTTCCACAAACAATCCGATAGTAGAATTTCGCCGTAGTAATTTTGAAAGTTATAAACGGTGTCTTCCGATTCGTATGGACGAACAATGTCGGTTAAACTTGGGATTAAATTGCTCAAAACAGACATGATACGGACAATGACAACTTGTGATCACTGCTTTATTTTCACCCATTTTACTAACGTACATCTATGATATCGTTACGGAATATTTCATCAATGGGATGAAAAAATTCTGCGTCGGAGAACTAAAATAAATTGTAAATTTTGAGTATAAAATTTGACGCGTTATCGTATACTATACTGCTATTGATTATATGACTTAATATGAAGTAGTTAAAATAATAAATTTATCGATCAATCGCTTGATATCACGCTTATTTCACACTTACTTGTATACAGAATAAAAAATGCAACAAAATATATGACACTCGTTTAATTTTTTATAAATGCTCCTTTCAATCGCTCCTTTGTATATAAAAATGAATGATTCTCAGTAACGTATATTTTACAAGTACATTAGATATCCGTGTAAAATAGGACTGCTATTTTTAGAAATTTACAAAATAGCAAAAGATTTCGAATTTTGAACACCTTTGTTAAAAAGTATACATCAAAATTTATCAATTAACTGCAATATATGCTGTTGTTCTGCTTCTCTCCATTCGGAATCCCCAGCATCGCCAAGATTTCCCGCGTATTCTAATGAAATAATTAAATTAAAAATATACAATATAGTGCTATAACAAAATAATAATAAAAAACATACCTCGCATAATATGCCTTATAGTTTTTAGAGATGCTCTTCTTTGAGCTAAAATTCGTGTTACTCGTTGTTTTACTGCTGGTGGACAACCGGTACACGCTTCTAATAATACATAATCCACTAATTGCAAAATAAATAATCCACCATCTAATCTTCTCAGATATGATTCTTCTTCATCTTCGTCTTCCTATAATTACAATACACTAGTAAATAAATAATCTGCAAAATTTATATCCTTTTACTAACTTTTGTATTCTTTTCAACTTCCTCCACTTTCTCAAGATACTTGAAATGGAGCTCCATCAAGCGATCCACTTTCTCATAATCATTTTCCGTAAATTTACTCAATAATCTCTGGCGTTGTTGGCCTTTACAATTCCTAAGCATACTTGCAATAATTGATACTACATGCTCTGCAACAATAAATATTCATATAAATATCGTAGAAAACTTTAATTAAGAAAAATCATTCATGGTCGAGTTACCTTCGTGTTCTTCCGCAGTAAGCATTCTTTTCCGATTTTTTGTTGGCGTTTTCATAAACAAAGGAAATATTGTTCTCAATCCGAGGATATCAACAAATTTACTACAATTATCTTTTCCATCTGGGCCATTCATTGCATGATCTAATACCTTGAATATAACGTGATTATTTGTTTATAAAAATTAAACATAAATTCTAACTTGTTACTCACTTTAAGAGAGCCATTTCTAGACATTTTTTTTTCTCGCAACATTAAATTCATAAGCTGTAATCCTTCGCCCCTTAAAAATCGATCTCTGTTTACAGTTGCCATTAGACTTGAACATAATACGTTGAACAAATTTTCCATCATTTCTTGCTCTTCGGCTGTTTGAGGATCGTGTCTTTTGTAATACTAGAATTATTTAAACATTATTTTAGAAAAGCATAAAAACAACAAAAAAATACAAGAAAATAAAAAATACGAATTATATTACCGCTAGTTGTTGTAATAATACATCAATTCCATCAAGTTCACCAAGAAGTAACCTATTCTCTGGTGTGTTTTGCAAAAGAATAGATAAAAGTTCACTAGCATAAAGTTTATTAGCATCAAATGGTGTTTTTGCTTTGATTCTTCTTAAAAGCCACTGCATTAATCCTTGCTTTCCTGCATCTGCACACAAATCTGGCCTAAACTCTAAGAGATTCTCGAAAATAGCTAAAATAATCGAAATATAATATTTCATTTAATTTGAAAGTACACAGAATATACAATAATAATTACCTAAAGTATTATAAACTCCATCACTTTCTTCCTTTACTGCTTCATCCAGTCTTTCTAAATTTTGTACAAGAAGAGCACAAACTTGTTGCTCCAATAAAGCATCAATCAATGTATCAGCACCTTCTTGACTTTCATGTAAAATATCTACATCTGTCAGCTCTTGTAAGAGATCCACCACACCAACTGCTATATCTGTATTCTCATGAGATAATAATTCAAGTAACGAAGGTACGGCACCCAATTCCACCATTAAGGGATATAGATCTGGATTTGTCGCAACAACATGAAGTTCTTGAAGAGTTTCATGCAATTCCACTTCTGACTCCATAAATCTACAAAAATTAAAATTATATGTTACTCTCATATTTTTAATTTGATCTTTCTGTGCATGATATTAAAAAATTACATACTTTTCTGGTTGATCAGGGAATTTCACTCTCATCTCCTGGTTCCTAAGTGCTCTTTTTTCAAACAGAAGGACCATTCTTTTCAGTGTTGCTTCATCCAATGCTTCTATTTCCGGGGCTTCAGTTTCAACATATTTCAAAATATCTTGCTTTTCCTTCTCTGTCAATTGTGGTTCAACTACGTCATTTGCTGGTGAAGGTAAAGCAGCTCTAATAGGTGTAGGAGGTTCACTGCTTCTAACTGGAGTTACTTCAATTTCTCTTGGTTGCCTTTGACGTGCATGATACGGTGTTTTAATTACCCTTTTAGGCTTCTTTGCATTCTCCCATTCATCCTCATCGTCTTCTTCTCCTGCGACTGGTCTTTTTGGTGTATTTGGCGGCTAAAGAAAACAGAAACACAGAAATAATAGCAATTAAAAATAGTTTACATTGTGCATTTAGGTTAACATCAAAATTTCTGACGATAAAAATTTTCAACTGTATCATAGGTAATATTTTACATGGCATGAAACATACTTTGTATGATAATAATTCACCGATATCCATTTGTATCAACGATAAATTCCTGTTTAGAAAGAATTACGTGCAACAAACACGATTTGGTTATCACCGTCAGCCGATGTGTTTCATATTTATAAATAATTCTCACTGAAAATTAAAAAAAATTGCGTAAGTTCAATTATACAATAAAGAATATACGTACATTTAATAATTATATTTTTTAATTATATTTACCAACATAAATTTCATTCGGTTTACAAAAGTGTGTCTTACATGCGATTTAAACCTCAAGATGTCAGTAGGTTCCGTTTCATTCAACTAGAAGAGATATTACTTTTACTTTTTATAAAAAATTAGAAGATTCAATATTTTTCTTCATAAATTAACAAATAAAAAATATTATTCGAGACTTAATCATCCTTTGATACTTAATAATGTTCTTTGAGCACAATACTTTCAACAATCTATATTCTTTATTCTATGAAAATGTTCTTGGAAGATATTCTTTGATAGCTTTTGATAACCACTGTTACAAATATCCTATCTGACAGTAGTACCTGTACGTACACGTCATAACTTTCGCGAATATTAAAATACGAATGAAACTATTTATTAATAAATATGGAAACTTTATATCATCAAACAAACAAATTAGTTCAAGAGACACAACATCTTTTCTCATTGCTTGAGAAGAAAACGCCTAACCTAGACGTTAAAGAAATAGAGAACAGCATAGAATCAAAAATAAACCTCATCAACAGGTAGTTTTAAAAGATTTTTGTCTTTTTTTTATATAAAAAATTATATAAAGAATTTATAAACCTTAAACCAGGCTTATCTACTTTACATATATAAATAATGATAATCATATGTAATAATAATATACAATCTTGTGCTTTTATTTTTTAGTAATTGTGAAAGATTGGATGTATTGTGCCTCAAAGGGCCTATATTTCAAAGGCAAAATGCTAAAATGCGTGTGGATCAACTAAAGTATGATAGTCGTCATCTCACAGCTGCTTTAAACTCTTGGCGAAACAAAATGCTTAAAAAGCAAAGAGAAGAAGCTGAAAGGGAAGCATTATTGTCTAGGACATTTACCACAAACGATCACGTTGATATTATGATAGATCATAATGTGCAACACAATTATAGTTTAAGAAATGCAATTGGTGGTGTGGATGATCTCCTTCAAAGTGGCAGTAGTATCTTAGACAGTTTGAGATCACAAAGAATAACTTTGAAAGGGGCTCACAAGAAACTGATAGACATTGGAAATACACTAGGACTTTCAAAAACCACAATGAGACTAATAGAGCAAAGAGCAAGGCAGGATGGATTTATTCTAGTTGGCGGAATGTTGTTCACATGTCTTGTTATAATTTTAGTCATAATTTATCTCACATAGAAAATAGTACCTGTTACTTTTTAATCTTTTTAGGATGATGCAATTGACAATATTAATTATTAATGTATTTTTCTTATTGATGATGTAATAAGCAATGATTTTTAAGATTGTATAAATTTGGCATTTTTTTACTACTATGAAGGATATACAATATATTTAAATTAATAATGTTAAATGCTTCATCCCTCGCATATTAAATTGAATATTGCATCTTGAAATTTGTAATTGTTGTTAATGAAATATTAATATACATGTATTTGTATATAATAAAACCAGAATAAGCAAAGATAAGCATTATAGATGTCGTAATTTAATTCATTTCATTATTAATTTTGTTAATAAATATTTATATTTCATTAGTAGCTTATTACTATTTTTATATACAGGTTAGGAACAAATCATATTCTTAAAAATCGTAAATTAATTTACGTATGTATGTATTGGCAACACTGATTTTATTCCATTTAGTAAGTACATGTGGGAATATAAAATATTATGAGAACGCGTGTACTTTTTTTATTTATAAAATAATCCAACAAATATTTCTTTTTTTTTTAATTTAAGTAATGAATCAAATTTTTTTATCTGCACAAAACGGAAAAAGTAAATTTTGCTTGCAAGAACTTTGTAATTTGTGTTGGAAAGTTTATATTATTTATATTAAATTAAAAAATAAAAGTAATATATATCTATAATTTAAAAAGCAAATATAAATATTGTGAACAAAAATTTCTATAATCTCATGTTATAATATTATATGTTGTGCTGTAAGAAAACAGGTTAGTTTCCATGTTTCTCTACTACAATAATCTTAATTTATGTGAAAAAGAAAATATAAATAAGATAGATTTATTAATTTATTTGTTTCATATTTTTTATGTATATGTATACTTACATATATTTCATCAAAATATTTAAAAAACTTAGAAATTATTTAATAAAACGAAATCCATTCTTTCGAGAAACCTATAATACAGATCATATCCAATACAATAATTAAAAAATTAAATTACTGAATTATGTCTGTGAAAATCATTTTTAAGTTTGTAATAAAAAAAAGAATCAATTTTTTTGTATTAAACTTAATACTTAAATTACACTGTTCCAAGATTATGTAATCATTTTGTTTTATTTTAAGGTTTTTATTTTTAATTTCTGCAAAACTAAGTATTTCTAACAAATTTTGAATCTGTAAGTAAGAATTCTATTCAATTTCTAATAAGTTTCAATTCCAAAATAATTAATGTGGATAAGTATTTTTGAGCTTGAATATTATAACTTTTTATTAAAATGTATTTAAAAATTTATTAAAAACGTCTGTTTTAAATTGAAAGAAAAAGAACACGTGTATGTTAATGAAAAAAAAAAAAGAATGTAGTATAAATAAGTATAAAACAGAAAATATGATTTGGATTATTTTAGGATGTCTTTCCCAAGTAAAGAAGATCGTATAAGATGTTGGTCTCACAGGGATGAATACTGGAAATGTCTTGATGATGGTAAAACAGAAGTAGAATGTAAAAAATTTAGAGAACAGTATGAAAAGTTTTGTCCTGCATTATGGGTAAGTTCTACTTATTAAAAGGTTGATCTTGCACTAAAAATAATTTTCCTACATGTAATGCCCGTCCCTTTTTTATTAAATCTTCATTTTATCACTTTTTACTAGGTAAAACACTTTGATCGTAAACGAGAGTACTTGAAATTCAAAGAGCAGCTAGAACAAGGGGGGTATGTTCCTGAAGAACAAAATGCAACATAAAATATAAAACTAATTTAGCAATTGTAATTTATAATTTATTACATTTGAACTAATAATTATTGAACTGTTTCTGAATTAAAGTTTCTTATTTTTATTACTTATAATAAAAAAATGCAAGTAACAATATTGTCTTATATTATATGATGATCCTTAATCCACTATATTGAAAGTAAATCATATTTTCTTTTTCAATTATTTGGCACATAGAAATTCTTATACAGAAGCTAATTTTATGGCTGCTGAATGCTTATTTACATTTAAACCAATAATTCATTATCTTTTTTAAATTTTCGAATGTTTTTATGATTTTGCAGGCATTATGTTTTCTATTTATTTTTGTTGTTGCTTAAAAAGGCAAAGTTTTAAGAAATATCATCATTACGTATTAATTGCAGGACATGCGGCCTTGATGGAGACAAAACAAACAAGTCAGATGCAACAGCACATACCTCAAAAGCAGTTTTTAATTTTCAAACAACAAATACAAACACGTATGATTAGGGAATAAAAATATATATAATATATATAATTATTAAATTGAATCTTCTGTTACTAAATTGCAATAGCGAAATGTGTACAAAAAATATGGAATTGAATCATGTAATCAAAGAATTGCAAACACATACAGAAGACACTGTTATTTTCAGAGTTAGTATTTTATGATTCTATTAATATAGTTCTATTTATAATCATTATTGCTTACTATATAACTCTGTTACTGTTTATCTATATAACTGTAAACATAGCATTTTATTATTATTTTTTTAGAAATTGATAAACTTTGCTTCATCATGCAAAGAATCCTGGGATAATGAACATTTGAAACAATGGCAACCAGTACATATACATATTATAGAAGCTTTTATCTTAAATACAGAAAATAGAGAAAGAAGTTTGTTGGCTTCCCATACATTTTTTGCTTTACTATCAATTCAATCTAACTTATCATTTCTAAAAGAAATTTTTATAAGTTTTCTGAATTCTAAACGCAATGAAGTATACATTTTTGATAAAAGATATAATATCGTTGAAAATGAACTATTTAAACTGATTTGCGCTTATGGATATTTGCAAGTAAATCACAATGAAATATATTCTAATGATATCTTTTTCCTCATTTTCGATGTTATATTCGATCACTGTATAAGATATACTAAACATTCTTATTTTGCGTATAAAATATTATGTACGTGGTTGCAAAGAACTATAAACACAACTTTTTGGAGCACATATTCGGAAATAGAGCAAAGACTTGAAATGATTATTTTTTCAAATTGGTGTAATGCTATTAATGACATAAGTAAACAAAATTCAGCACTTATTTTTAATATGTACCTGAAAATAATGGGAAAAAAATATGACAGATATTTGGAGTATCTGTTTAAGTATTGTGTCGATACAATTTCTTGGCAGAACGAAATAAAATATGATATACTCGCGGAAATTTGCGAAATTTGGGACGAAACTAAAATTATTACATCCCGTGATTTTTTATTTTCTTTGTGTAGTAGCTTAACAAAATATTATTTGCGGTCGCCTGGTACTAAAGTTTATCTTGCGATTGTAAAAAAATTAAGCGAAAATGAATGGAAAAAAGCCTTTGGACATATAATGAATTATCTGTTTCACCATTGGGAATCAAAGTGAGTTAAATCATCAAATCTTTACAAATAACAGAAAATTTGAGTTTAAATGTGGATATTTAATTACAGTGAAAATCACAATGTCCTTCAGTTACTCTGCAAACATTGGCTTGAACCAGTTGTTAAAAAGTACAGAAATCTTTTACCTTATTTGTGGAATTTAATCACAGATATAAGAGAACATATTTTACGTTCACATCTTCAAAAAATGGCTTGTGAAATGCACATTGATCTTCCACAACAAGCAGAGATTGAATGTTATTTAAATCATAATAAAGAAATCGTAAGATTGAATGGATTTGCCATAAATTGTTACCAAGTAAACAAATTGTACAATGAAAATAAAGATCGGTTTTTTACCATAAGAAGTTTTCTATGGCATAATGCAAATAGTACAACAGTCTACATGAGAAATGGGATTGTGAAATATTTTAAAATATTTTATACTAATGTTCTAAAAATGTGTGATAATAATCCAGACTGCATACATGATGTGTATTATATTACACATTGGTTACATGAATTCTTTTTAGATTGTTTCGAAATTGGTTCTTGTTATCAAAGAAAAATTCTTGGTTTAAATTTATATAGAACTATACTTTCATTTACCAATGGGTTTCTGATAAATAAGACCAACAATGTTGAAAATATTTTGTCTATTTCATCACTAGAAAAACATTTAATAACAACTGGAAATTGGAAATTCACAGACAAAAAGAGTTTATTTATCTTATTAAGACTTGTATTGGATTCTGCACTTGATGTCAAACAATTAGCTACCTCTATTATTCTTAATTATTTCAATAAAGACATCTTATCTGATGTGGAGAAACAAGTAAGAATATTATTCATCTTTTTTTCAATAATTTGTTTTTCATTTAAAAGAAGATATTATTGGTTTAGGTATTATTTTACACGGCGTTGAAAACTTGTAATTCTTCCAAATTCTATGAAATCGAAAGTGGTGCGGCTCTTATGTCAATTTTAATACACTGGCTACCTTTGAATACTTTACGAGATTATAAGAATTATGATTGTTTGAAATATTCAGATTTCTTGTTTAATGAAGCTAAGAGTCAGTTAACACAAATGAAAGATGATGTATTAAAAGCAATTGTTCAAAATAAACCATTTTATGGCGTGATGACTGCTTTATTGAATATTGCTTTTCAAAATTGTCAAAAAAGTTCTGATATATCTTCCGAATTCATTGAAAAAGTGTTGTATCTATTAGAAGATGCCACAGATTTCTTTCTATACATACTTTCTTCAAAATCGGAAAATACAGGTACAGTTTACTCAGTTTCAATGTAATAACATAGCTAAAAAAATGTTTTACATTGAATGAAATTGTAACTGAATTTATAGAATATTCATCATCGTTCGCGGAAATGGGATTAGCCATTAATGAAACGATTAAAAACAGTGAGATAGAGAACATCAATTTCGATGATTTAAATTTAACTTCTGCGCATCATGTGCTCATTTCTTGCATTTGGATGTCTTTAAAGGTAAACGTCTTCATTTTTTAATTTTAACAAATATAAAATAATAAAGTATATTTTCCATTTAGGTCTGCTGTG
Source organism: Frieseomelitta varia (assembly GCF_011392965.1). Lineage (NCBI taxonomy): Eukaryota > Metazoa > Arthropoda > Insecta > Hymenoptera > Apidae > Frieseomelitta > Frieseomelitta varia. The sequence goes on from NW_025110146.1 coordinate 294,711, forward strand.
AAATAGCTTGTGAAATAGGTACATTAATGCATTGCGATGATATGGTTAAGCGTTCCGCCAATATCATCGTTACTGTATTACTTAGATGTAGACACAAAGGAGTGGTGGAAGCAGCAGGTACAGCAATAGGACAACTAACTAGGTATAATTCAAATACTAATAGGATAATAAGAAAACTAAATATCAATCATATTTCTTCAATCATTTCAGATGTTTATGTAAAGAAACTAAGTATTCTAATTTACCAAAAACACATATATTACGTATATTAGAAGATGGTTTTATGCATTCTTTAAACATCACCAGAAGGGGTGCTGGATTGTCAATAATGTTTCATAGAATTGTCGTTAGCGATAATCGGCGAGATAGACCCCTTTTGCATTTTGCGGTACAAAAATTATTAGACCTGTTGAGTGACATTTCTGATGACAATTTAATCAGTATAGAGTCACAGCACGATTCTCCGTGGGCAAGACGTTTGCACTTTTTACGGGCTTTAGTAGCCGATAAAGAAATACACGCACAGTTAACTCCATATATGGAGAAAATTTCTCTGACTTGTTTCAAATATTTGCAATCAGAAATATGGACTGTCAGAAATGCAAGTCTACAATTATTTGGTTCCATAGTTCCAAGATTAATAGGTCAAAGTTATGGAGACAAGTTAGATTTTGGAAATGGTTATTCAATTAATCATTTTGTTACGCATTATCCGGCCCTTGCAGATCATGTCATGAAAGAATTGTATAAGTTTTCGTTTACGTTTACGAAGTTTTCTACTGCTTTATATTTACATTCAAATATCGTTCACATTCTTATACTCCTTTCGAAATTTTCATGCAGTGCTTGTAATTTAATTGATTATTCCTCGCAAGAATATTTGTCAAAGGTGAAACGTTTACTTTACGTACTATTTGAAAATCCTATCTTGTATGTCAGATTTTTAGCTGCAAAAGCATATGCGGCATTAACAAATTTCTTACAAATTGAATTCGAACTTAAGAAATTAAGGTACGACATTTCTTCATGTCACAATGTTAATTTAATTCATGGTTATTTGTTAACTATAAAATTTCTCAAGGAAAAATTATCCGTTGAAATCGAAAGTATGAATTTATATTCGAATTATGAATTTATGTTCAAACGATACACGTGTCATGCATCAGAGCAATCTGTAGAATTGCTACGATTTCGAGAAATAATACAAATTTGGAGAAGTGTGTCCAAAGGAAAACAAAATACTTCACAAATATGTTATATAATAAAAGTGCTATTTTTACAATCAAAAGAATTTATTTCTGGCGAGATCTCTGATGAAGATGTATTTACTTTTAACGAAAATAGATCTCTACTCTCTTCTGAGAAAATAAAACCAGGATTTTTTCAATTTGTAGATCTTTTTACAAAGTTGTATGCCAACTATGTAAATCGCACGAATAACGTTAATATTGATATTTTACATAAAATTTTGTACTCCCCTTGCATCGATCAAGGTATTTCTTTTTTAAATCATGTGTCATGTAGTATTCCAATTTTAAAAATTGTGCTCAAATGTCTATTGCTGAATGAATATGATTATAATGAATTACTTTTAAACGCAATGATAAACTACTCTTTGAAAACTTTGAAGCATTGGCCTCTACTAGATATAAGTGAATTAGAAATTCAGAAAGTAATAGAAGATCTGTTTATTGAAAAACTAGAAACTGTAAGATATTCTAATTTATGGATTTTGAAATGCATATTGAGAATCTTTTCTCGAAATGAGATAATGATAAACGAAGTACTGTCTCAGGCACTTGAATTAAGTGTTCACGAAGAAGAACATACGAGGCGAATAGCAGTTGAACTTACGAAATTCGCAGCTTATCGATTTGCAGAATTAACAAGTAAAAATAAATTAACCATTTTACATTGCTGTTTAATTCTACTGAAAGATGAAATTACAGAGATACGTGAAGTTATTATTGAAAATCTAAAGATGCATGTTCTACAGACAATTAACAGTGAATATGAAAGTTTAGGGCACGATGAATTTATATATCAAAAATTATTATCCGAAGTGATACTTGAAAAATTAAATTTTCCTATGGATAATGATATGAATCTATTTTTCGTAAAATTGTTCACACACAGTATTAAAAATTTTGATAGCAACACGATTATTGAAAATCCTTTTTACCATGATGATAATCCTTTTTATAGAGAAGAGTCGAAGTTTCTAAATCTTTGTTTTTATTACATGAAACGAAAAAAGCACGGTCATAATAATAACCTTAGTGTGATAGAATACGATAATGGAATGCATGAATCGAAATATCAACTACAAAAAGAATGTTATTTCGATGATACTAATTTAGAAGTTGTTTTAAATACTAAATATGTAGATTATTTATTAATGAAACAAAAACTTGTAATACAGAATTATAGATAATAATATGTAATGTACAATTTTAATGAAATAAATGATAAGCAATAACGGAAGCTTCATAATTAGATATTTATCGTTTTTTTTTCTGTTAAGGTGTCTCGAAATAAATATATATTTAACCCATCAAAGTACACAAGAGATATTTAATATTTCTGAATAAATACATCTGTACACTTTACGGACATATGAATGTGTATACATTCACAAAGCTTGTAACTTTATATTTACATTATGCTACATTAATTGCATTAGAATATTAGAAAATTTTGAACGGTCGTAGAATATGTATATATATTACATACTATGTAATTTTCATTTCATATGTTCCGTTCTTCGTACTTTGTCGTATCTACAATTAACACTCTTATATAATGTTATCAAATATAATATAGTTCAAAACATGTAATTTTTAAAATTTTTTTAACTAAAAATCTTGTCCGTAAGTTAAAAGTATCATATAATGATGTGCTTCATGAAGTATCCGAATCTTACGTAAATAATCTACTAATTGGCAATATATGTATATAAATATATATTAAATTACAAAAATTCAATTTCAAAAGTATATCTAGAAATTAAGCAAGTTTATTTGTTTGAAAAATCTTTTATTCGCTGATCGCGTATCATCTCTCTCGTTTAAATGCATTCGTAATTCAATAAGTATTGAAGAAAGAAGTTGCTTCTAGCGGAAAAAGAGAATATCCACATAGCAAAATATTTTAAAGTGACTTCCTTCTTCAATCTTAAACTATGAAAGCTTATATTTAATTATATGTTTGAACACTCCGCCATGCTTTCGTGTGTGAAAAAAATTGCACATACCAGAACTGTACGATTTAATGAAGAATATGATGAAAAGAACGATCAGAATATAATAGATTATTTCTCATTAAATATTTTTAGAAGTTTCTCTTGCATTACTGTGCAAGTAAAAAATGCTCTTCTGTTCATTAAAAATTTTAATACTTTAAAATCATTACATTATGCTTGAATGAAATATTATATTAGAAAAAGAAACAATAAAAATTTCAAATAATTGGCTAGTCTGTTTTAATCGTACTATATATTTTTTTCATTTAAATTGGCAAATTACTTATTCAGCAAAATATTTCTTGCCGGATATTTCATCCACCTTTGTGATATGTTACTAACGATTACAGTAAATTTTTCTTTGGTGATCATTCATATTTACATTGATGTTATATAATAATTTCTAAAGTTTATCTAATCTCACAATCATTTTCAAGAATACCATCTTTTGTAAAAGAAATCGTGCACACACACTTGCGAGTGTTTTCTTTTATTAGCATTAAGTAGTAAATTCTATCTAGACAAATATTAAACTAACGATCTTATATAACTATTACTACTAATAGTAAATGTGGATGTACACATGAAACTATAAGTAAAATTACACCTATATGATTTTAAACGTTCTATCGCAAAACAACGAAAAATCATTGGAAGTCAATTTGTCTTGAAAATATTATTTAACAATATTTATTTCTTTCCAATTAAATTCTATAATTATTATATAATTATTATTAAGTTCTAGACAATTGACCGCATTAAATAATTTCTTTTAAAATAGATTTGTGTAAGCGGACTACATGTACTTTATATTTGTTCAAATATTTAATGTTACACAAACAACTACATACTTTAGTATGCTTTCCTTTCTGTATGAAATATTTTGTCCAATTAAAATTATTCAATAGAATCTTTTATTACAATTAAAATATTCCCTATTTATAGGAATACAAAATTTTGTGCTTTTAAATATAGAAGCACCATTATTTTGAAATACGGACAATTTTAATATACATATAATTTTGTATAATATAATAGAAATATCAGGAACCATTACTTTTTCTTTTCTTTTTTTATACATTTGGATTGAGTATGTAGCAGCAAGCCATAAAAATATATTCTCCTTAATTTGATATTTTTAATAGCACAATTTTCAACTCCTCAAATTTACTTTTTTTATAAAACTAATAAAAGAAATTTCTATTGTGATGTATTTTAATAAAATATTAAATTCTTTCAGTTAAAATTTGAATAAAAGTGTATTCTTTTGTTGAGCATTCTTCTTTTAATGATACATCATTCAACGCAATCATTGATTTCATATTTTAAATAAAATAATTTAACAATGATTGCGTTAAACTTTTTCTAATTTTTTCACTAATGATGTGAACTATAGCTGAAATTGCTAGAGTTTTGAGTAACTATAATCCACTATACGAAAAATTTAAAAGTTTGGAAGAAATTTCTCTTTCTATCCAGATCTTTATTATTTATTTCAATACAGAATGGAAGATTGTCTAATTCTCGGTAAATTTAAATGTTATACTTTAAATAGATAATATGCAAACAGGAAGTAAAGGGGAAAAATTTCTTCAAATTTTGTTATTGTTTCTTTTTTTTTCATACGCCCAAAAATGCATAGGCACAAGACAAGAATTTTCTTCCGATTTATATATTAATTACGAAATCATCACGAGAACTGTCTAAAAAACATTTTAAATAAATAAAATATATAAATAAATTAATGAAATATATAAATTGAATGCTCTTTTTATCTCCTTCCATCTACATATATTTTTTTTACTCTAAGTTTTGTAATATGAATCATGTAAATTCCTCATAAATACTTTACAAAAAATTAAATATATACAAAATATAAATTGACACAAAATGCATGCGAAATTTGAAATTAATAAAAACATAACGTTACTATAATAACAAAATTTAAGAATATATATTTCATATTTGAGCACAGATAAAATGTCGTTAAACTCCATTATGAAATTATTATTAATTCTATTACTATATAAAAATTGGATTTACTAAACGATAACTGATTTTCTTAATGTTCTAAACTATATAATTTTTTCAATATTTTTACAATTTTTCCAATAAAAATGAATAATTTTGTATTTAAATTACTTTCATTAGTTAAAATGGGACTCTGTATATCCTTATGTATACCTAAAAATATTACATGCTACAGAATACAATTATTCGAAAAAAAATTATTGCATCCATAATTGCATACAATGGATGTTACAAAAATGCTTCTTATATTTGCACTTGGATGCATTAATTTAATCTTTAATCTATTTTTTCTTATAATTACTACTGCTAAATGTCTTTAATAGAATTACAGTTCCTTTATATTGCTTAATAAAAAATCCATTTTAGACATATATAAATATACTATATTAAAAATAAATCTACTTAAATAAATTCACACATTTTCGTTCCTATTAATAAATATTCACGCATGTATTTTATGGATTTTTAATTTATGCACAAGTTTAACGGAAACTGTTGCTCATACTTGATATTCCTAATGCAGTATTCTAATACTGCATCAGTAATACGCAACAAAAAATGAAATTAAAAGTAAAAATTGTTATAAACAAATACCTTTTACATGATATTATCGATTATCAAAGTGTCTGTGATTATTTTTTTCACGTTTGTTCGTATTCAAAAGTATAGTCATTTGTTATTTAGCCGTTTGTCCAAGTCCTACGGATGATTTCGTTTTTTGAGATGATTCTGCTGTTTCATTTGGCTGATCAACATCCATCTGAAACATTCATATCCAACAATATTTATCTAATATTTAAGCAATATCCTAAGTAATATTCTAAGCAAAGTAAATTACTTTACCTTTTCTTCCTTTTCATCGTCAATTAATATCGGGCCATTTTCAGCTTCATATTCTTTTAAGACTGCATCTAAATTATACCTTCGTCGATAATTTACAAAAAACGATCGCAAATGAGCTTCTGTTTTAGTTCCAATTACATCAGCAATCGCAGAAAAATCTTTCCCATATTTTCGAACACCCTGAACGGCCAAGAGTAATTCATCATTTGTCCAACGAGCATTTATACGACTGGAAACTTCTGGTGGCCGTAAATCATCAATACCGTCAGTTGTTTTACGCTTCAATGCGCTCACTTGTTGTTTGTTTGATTGAATCTATATTTTAAAATAAAAAATTAGGTATTTTAGGTTCTGTTAACCGAGCAATAAATGATATCGATTTTTCATATAAAAATGTATCCACACGTTTCATCTTATTTTATTGTGAAACGTACTTGGCGTTTTAGGCTAACAATTTCAGTGTCAATCGCTTGTAAGCTGTTGTTTGCTTGAGTAGGTTGGCCAGCCAATGCTGCTAGATCATCATGATTAACAACAAGACCGCGAGGTGGTTTTCTTTTATTTGTTCGACCTGGCATGGAACTTAATGGTCTTGCTACACCAGTTCGCCTAAATCATTTAAATAAATTTGTAAACTGCTTTCTTTAAATCAGTGAATATATCTGATCTACAATTATTCTGATTTTTTAACTCCCAAAGATGTTAAATAACACATAAATAAGAATGCTCATGCATTCTTATAAAAGTATATGTTAAAAAGTTTCTTTATTTATAAATATTATTATCTTGGTAACAATCTCTTGTAATTCTTTAATTAATAATGAAACACGTGCATGAACATTCTAATTTCAAAAAAGCTCTAATGATTTTTCAATTATTGAAATTTTATTTAACTTGCGCTCACTGACCTCCAGTGCAGATAGCAGCTGTGACACGCGTGTCCTTTCGGCGTCGCACGAACACTATGACAAGCAACGCCACAATTGCTACACGAGCCCTACAACACATAATACCCTTTTTAAATATATTCTAGCCATCCCCCCACCCGTTCCATCAGTTAACATTTTTTAACATGTATCTAAACTAATCTCTAGGAATTTTCTTTTATTACAAAAAGAATGAAATATATACATGGGCATATTTAAAACTCTATCCAGAAATATTAATTCGGCCCGCCATAAAAAATTAGAAGCTCCGAACTTCTTGTAGTTCTATGATTTTAGTAAACTTTTAAAGTAATAAAAAGCCAATTTTTTCGAATTTAACAAGTTCATGAGATATGTAAATCTCCGTCATATCAGATAATTTTTGGGCTTCAACATTTTTTCCTCAGTAAGGTTTCAGCCTATCAGTTCTACTATGTAAATTATTTTCGCAAAATTTTGTTTTGTTTGATAAAGAAAGAAAAATATACGACAGGGAAACAATAAATAAGGGACGACAAAAAAGTAGCAAAATATAATAAGCATACTATGCTATGCAACAGGGTAAGGTTTAGGCTGAGTACCTGAACCTGAGGGGCGTTTTCCGAGTCGGATGGGGCTTTGGCGTCAGTGCCTTGGCTTCCTGGCACAGCTTGGTTCTTTCCACGACGTATTCCGCGGTGGATCGTCCATTTCTAGAACGTTCCACATTTACGTTCACACACGATACAACGATAATTTAACTAACTTTAATCTTGTATTACTGATGTTACGTAACTTTTTTTAATAGTTTAGAAAATTATTGAGATACGAGAAGTGTTATATATTTAAATTGAAACTTTTTCCTTTTATATGAATATATAAAGGAAATATATAAAACATATTCATTTCATATTCATCTTTTAATTCGTAATTCTGACAATTTCCACCAATTGTAGATCAGTGTTCTTATTATTTTCGTTTTATTCACCGCATGGAATACGTTACCGTGTGGATACATTTTTTAGATGTGTATTACTGCACATTATATATGTGTATAAATATATATACATATATGTTATATATATACATATATATACGATTTCGAGCCAGTGCCATGGCATTAAAATGCAGCAAGAGGAGAACACTATCACACGCAATAGCACAAATGTTAATTTACTTAAAATAATTTGATGAAAATGTAGCAAAATTAAGATGGAAACAAAAAGCTCTAATTTTGTTTATAAAAAAAGTAACAAGCAACATAAACAAATTTGTTATTCTAATTTTTATACTTATAATTATTAGAACATTTGAAACTAGTATTTTATGGTAATTTATGATTTGAAGTATTATTCTAAATATAGAGAGAGAAAGAGAAAGAGAAAGAAAGTGCATGCATTTGTTAGATATTTAAAAAATATCTTACTTTTTCTTCTGATTCACTGTCTGTATTGGAACCTAATTCACTCCCATTTTCACTACCATTTTCTCCTTCTTTTCCACCACTTGTTAGTTTTCTTGCTTGTCTATCCATCAGTGATGTTCTAGTTCTTGTCTTTTTCCAGCTATAGTAATATTTAACAAGGCTAGCAATAGATTTATCTGGTAACTGTAAATGTAAAACACAAAAATATAAATAATTTTTGTATTTTTTTACAATACAATTTTTGTATTTTTTAATTTTTAATTCAGAAAAGATTCTACCATTTGACGAATTCGATGGAAACTTTTCCCATGGAATTGAAATGCTTGTTCAAAAAGAACTTTATCCTCAACTGTCCATTCATCAGGAAATGGTGTAAAATTAGCTAAATCTAATACAGCACGTTCTAAATTATGTTTGTGCCAAAATAACATTCCTAATGCTTGTTCTCCATTATAGCCATATTTTTCCTTTGCTAATATAATATACTCATCCACTACAAAAAAAAAAAACAATAAATTTGTATGATTAGTGCATTATAGAAAATCAAGTAAATAAAACAATTTATATTTACATTTTTGATCAGGTATATCAGTAGTGGGAGACCATACTAATAGTGCCCTATCAGGACATTGATCGAGTCGTCGTTCTAAAATATAAAATCTATAATTATGAAGATAGAAGTATGAAAAGAATCATTTTAATTTTAATTGAGAAAAGATAATTTAAATTTTAATTGAGAAATAATGAAAAAATCTTTTAGGAATAATTCTGTTTAAATAACATACCACTAACTGGAACAAATTCTGGAACAATGACTTGATAATCTCTTCCAACGCGGATTTTTTCTGCTGGAACTTAGGGAAATAATAATGTTTAATAAATGCAAAAATTTCAAATCAATAAAAAAATGTGAGTGAACTTATTGCATAGTTAAATACAGAACATTAAACTAAAATGAAAAATGTTTCTCTCATTTACATGATTTTTAAATACATTTTTTAATACACTACTTGCTACAAATTACTCTAATATATAATTACACATATAGAGTCAATAGTAATTTATTTAATTCGATCAGAAAAAATAATATATTATTTGAACAATATACGCAAATAAGACAATTCGGTATAATTAAACAAGTTTTTTAAAATTTGCCTAATATTCATAGAAATTGGTTGAAAATGAGAGAAGCTTAAAAAAGAGGAAAAGTGGGGCGCGCTGTTTGAAGATCCTTACGGATTTTCGCGTTCGATCAATATAAAAATATGTAAACTTCCCAAGAAGAATATATTCTTAGAGTTGCTACATATATATGATATATTAATTAAAATAAGACTTTAGAAGATTATAATGATTAAACAATAATTTAAGTGCAATATGAAATTGGTACCTCCGTCTTCTTCGCTCGAAGATTCCGTCTGTCCATTAGGGCTGGGGCCTCTCGATCTGCGTCCATTTCTAACGTTTTCCGAGTTTCTTTCTGCCAAAACCATTCTCCAGCCTTTCTTCGATTTACTTTGTACCGGATTATTACACTACCAAAGATTTTCCGTACGGAAAACCAACGAAACTTGCAATGCAAGCGACTACACCGTGCTCCGTAGAGTCTAGCTTGCGCTTCGTGTGACCGTAGCGAAAGTAAAATGGCTGCTTATTGAAAGTGATCCGATTGGTCAACGATTTACTAAGTAAAGATGGCAACGTAATTTTCAATATATTTCGAAATTAATTGTATTTTCAAAAATCAGATATTTGCAATAACTCCTTCATAATTGTTGCAAAAGCACTTTTTATTGAATTTATACAAAACTTAAGTAAAGAAATTTTATACATAAAAATAATAAAACTGTCAATTTTTAGTGGAATTACGTTAACATTAAGTTTAAAAATACATGACGATTTTGAATCCATTTAGAAATCCGTTTATTTTTATAAACTAAATAATAATGATTCTAAAATATTGTTATATCATACAAGATATGGAAATGATTATGATTTTATTTCGTGTTGTAAATGAAAACGTATATGTCAGTTTCAATAATCTATTTCTATAATTATAATTGGAATATGTCAAGTAAATTCTTAAACAAGTGACGCTGATATTAATAAACAAATGACTTGAAGTTATGTAATTCGAAAAAACATGAATTTGAAAATTCTTACAATCCAGTTCTATCCTAATACGCATTTGATACTAGATATTTCATTTTTGCAGTAATCATATCCTTGTTTTATGATATAAGTGGAACTATAGAAAAATAACAAATAATGCATGCAAGAAAGAAGAAATTATGATTAAATTACGATTTGGTTTAAGTTATATCACAATCAGTAAATTATAGCATAGGAGCAGATTGAACGAGACATCGATATATTTTATACACTGATGATGTCACGGAGTATAGTGACACGAAGTACACCTGAGAATCTCTCAAAAGCAAGATCAATTTTTGTAATAAATTTGCCAAATTTCAAATATTACTTTACAATAATGGTAAATACAGTGTATATTAAAGACAAAATCAAAAAGCAACTTGTTCAATAACTATTACAAACAATCGTAGAATTAAAACAAGTCATAACCTCAATTCTACAGTTTATGTTGAAAGTTTTATCACGGAGAGGCGCCACTATCAAGCAATCGCAGTCTCTGATAGACTTTGCCGTGTAAGGAACGTTCGTCACCAATTTAATGTAAATATTACATTTGTTGAGAATTTAGAGTTTATTTTAGCATACATAAGTTCGAAATTATCGTTTGCGTTCCCCGTGCAATTCGTTGCTGGGCGTCATTCCGTAATATTTCTCGTTTAGCCGAGATCGGCAATAACCAAAAAATCTCTCCGTAGGTATTCTTTTTTTCCTTAATAATAGCCGATTTTTTTCTAACATCTCATTAATGTTACATTTTTTACTCGAAATCATCTAGTTCTATAACTCTCCTAAAAAGAATCTAAGTCCTATCGAGATTTTTTTCGGATTATGTGACGTTTACTGTTTAGAATAGTACAGTGATTAATTTTTGTTCACCAGCCAATTGTTACACACATTAATAAGATAAATTGAATATCCGATATCTTTTTCAGTCTCTTTTTCTGCAAGATTTTATTTAGTTAGCTAATATACATCGTTTTCTTTTTTGAAAATGTGCTAAAATTAAGAAAAGATAAAAAAAGAATTTTTGTGAATATATTCTGAATTGTATATTGTTCATTGAGAAATACTAATGCTTACATTGTATTATTTATACATTAGACTATTCAAGAAAGACATGTGTATACATTGTAAATTTAATTTTAGCTTAATATACACTTGCAAATTATATATATATATATATATATATATATATATATATATATATATATATATATATATATATATATATATATATAAAATTTTAAATATGTTAAATAAGCTCCTATCATTATGTTGTTTATAGCTTACATATTTCCTTATCTCTGATAATAAATACTTGTTAATCTGTGTTTACATAGTTTGTCTTAATATAACTGTTACAAATAAAAGAATGATTTTTAATAAATGAGTTATTGAGATATTTTTTCTATATTGTTTGTGCATTCACATATGGATATAAATGTACATGTCTGTGTCTAAAAAAATATTTGTGATTTTATTTGTTTGTTATCATAAAAAAAATTTACTTTTACCAATATGACAAGATTATCATTGATAAGTTATTGAATTTTTTAAATTGTTTTATTACAGATGTTTGTCTAAAACAATATATTCAGGTTTACTCAGACTATACTCTTAAGCTCTTGATAAATATTTTTGAGAGAGTCTGAGTGTAAATTAAACAAAATGAGGGTTGTTGCACTAGTCAGTGGAGGTAAAGATTCATGCTTTAACATGATGCAATGTGTAGCTGCAGGTCATGATATTGTGGCTTTAGCCAACTTATATCCAGTTGGAAAAGGTAAATAATAGATAATAAAATCTTTTAATTTGTTTCAATCAGCTAACTAATGAAACAACTGATTTATAGATGAACTAGATTCATTTATGTTTCAAACTGTTGGATATCAAGGTGTTGAATATATTGCAGAAGCTATAGGTTTACCAATGTATCGTGAACCAACCTTTGGCAGATCAAAAATGCAAGAAAAATATTATTATCCAACAGAAAATGATGAAGTCGAAGATCTCTTTAGGTTGTTAACTAAAGTGAAGGTAAGGTGTAAAAAACACATCATAGAGTAATTATATTAGTTTAATTATTTTAACTTCATTAACTTCCTAGGAAAAAGAGAATATAGAAGCTGTTTCATCAGGAGCTATTCTGAGTGATTATCAACGAATTCGTGTGGAAAATGTGTAATTACAATTACTCGATGCAAATTTTTGTTAAATATTTAATTTCTATGAAAAAGTTTATTAAATAGAAAATATAAATTTTTATTTTTATTTTAATAATGACGAAAATATCTAATAATGAAAGTTTATTTTCAGATGTAGTCGTTTAGGACTTGTTTCTTTGTCATATCTATGGAGAAGGGAGCAAGATGAATTACTGAAGGAAATGATAGAAAGTTCTGTAAATGCAGTTATAATTAAAGTAGCAGCTTTAGGCCTTGAACCAAGGCATTTGGGTAAATCACTTTCTGAAATGCAATCTCATCTTGCCAAAATAGTAAGTAAAATGTCTTAATGATTAATTTAATACTAAATATTTGATTTTATCTTGGAAATATTCCAAATGTAAATAACTCCTATAACTCATAAAAAATATATATAAAGAAAATTTATCTAAATAGTAAATAAGCAGATACATGTATTATATTAATAGTTATATGTTTATTTATAGAAAGAAAAATATGGTGTTAACATATGTGGAGAAGGAGGAGAATATGAAACCTTCATATTAGATTGTCCATTATTTAGTAAAAGTATTGTAATGTAAGTTATCAAATAATCAATAATGTTCAATATGATTTTAATATGAAGCAAGTACCTAAAAAAATACTATTTTTTTGAATTTTAGAGACGAATATGAAAGTGTAGTTCATTCAAATGATAACATAGCACCTGTCGGATATATAAACTTTAAAAAAATTCATGTACAAGAAAAAAATGTAAGTTGAAATATTTTATATTTTTATGAACTTCTGAGTGAACTTAAATAAAAAAAAAACTTTTTCAGAATGGTATAGAAGGATTAACGTTACAAGAAAGATTAAAAAATGTTCCTATTAAAACCCCATCTGATTATATCGCAGAAATAGTTGGACCAGAATTACACGACGGCTGTAATTTATCGGAAGATGAAAATGATGAACGTGATGAACGTACAGGCAGTAATTTAAGGACTTCAAATTCTGGTAAATTTCAATCGATTAAATTATTTCGTTCATTATATAATAAATTACTTCAACATAACATGTGATAATTCAGGTCAATTTAATCCTCCGAGTCCTATGGAAATTTTATACGAGGAAGAAGATTATCCTGACATGCCAGTAGTGAATAGAAATCAAACTGGCTGGTTCTGGTTTGGTGGTATCGCTGGTAAACATCCGGATGCTAAATCTGCGATGCGAGAGGCATTGGAGAAATTAAGCAGTAGGTAAACTTTAAGTTTTTTAAATCATCTTTTAGTTAATTTTTTTTTTTTTTGTGTAATATCGTATTCTGGATTTGATGTAGATTGATAAAAAACGCGTATCGACTGTCTAGGTCTAGTCAAAAAGGAAAGTCTTCAAATATCGGACATCGTTGCCGTAACGTTATATATAAAAGATATGTCGAATTACATATCTATAAACGAGGTTTATATCTCATGTTTGAGCAAGACAAATCCACCAGTCCGCGTATGCGTGGAATGTCCGTTAAATATACATGTTGTACTTGATGCTATAGCCTATAAAGAAACTCAAGACTGTGGTGATAAGAAAATTCACAAACGACATACAATGCATGTTCAGAGCATAAGTCACTGGGCACCTGCAAACATTGGTCCTTATTCTCAAGCCGTTCGTGTGAGTGTACTACCGTTCAAACCAATTTGCGTGCGCGTCCTCTGTGTGTATATGTAGACAAAATGTGTGTATGTGCGCATTTATACGCGCACGCACACACATCTGGTTTACAAAAGAAACACAACAGTGAGGTAAACAAAATAAAATTTTCTAGAATGAAAATAAGAGATTGAACATTTTATAAGTAATATAAAGAAACACTTAAGCGACAATTTTGAATCTCTTTTGATCAGTATACGTATAAACTAAAAAAAAAAAGAATTATATCATTTTTCACAATAATTTGAATAAATTTTATCTATTTATTTAATAGGTGGGTGACATTATCTCAGTTGCTGGACAAATACCACTGGTGCCTGGTAGTATGACTATTCTGGACTTAAATATTAAAAGACAATGTCGTTTAACATTGAGGCATATAGATCGTATTGTCAAAGCTATGGACTCGAATACGCAACTCAGGGATATTGTGCAAGGTATTTGTTTTTTGACTCATTCTAGTTATATACCAGACGCACGAAAGGAATGGGAGAAACGGACAAATAATGCTATTGTGGATTACATCGTTGTACCAAATCTTCCACGTGGTGCTCAGGTTGAATGGTGCGTTTGGGCTCATAGAGATAATAATAGGTTTGAATGTAAGTATAAAGAGAATTAATTTTTAATAAGCCACGTTTTAAAAAATGATTTTATTACAGATGAAGAGACTGGTAAATGCGTAGGTAATTTCAAAGTGGCAATAAGACGTAGATGGAATTATGAAAATACCGTTTCAGCGATTGTATGTTATATGTCTGCTGGTACATATTTTTGTTTAAATATTTTTTCTCATCTTTTCATAAACAAATAAAAATTATTTTATCTTAATTAGGTTCGTCCAATTCAACTGGTAATTTAGCAACGGAAACGAATTTATCTTCTACAGAGTTAACTATAGACGAATTAACAGAAGCATTCGAATACGTATTATGTAAGCTTACAAAGGGATCCCAAACTGTAAATCCGTCATGCAATCTACGCATCTTCTACAAAGTCGGCAGTTCGCCAGGACCGAATTTTATTCAGGACATTCTTTCTAAATTTTCTACACGAAATTTAGTTACTACTATTATACCGGCAACGCACTTACATAATTTCAGTACCTTTTTATCTATATGTGGTATTAGACATGAGTAAAGCCTAACAATGCTTTTTACGTTGTCAATTATTTACAAAACATTGTCTCGTAAAAGGATTACAAAGATTTTATTTGCCGTTTAAATTATTTCAGTCACTGAATATGAGTCAAGAACAAATCAATTTTAGTACGAATATGGAAATGACTAACGGCTATGTGGAAACTCAACCACGGTTGTAAAACTTTATATTCTAAAAGATAATTACTTAGCAGTATCGATGCTCGAATGTAAATGTTATTTTTCACCTTTTCTACTGATTGCTTGTTGGGTTTGCTCAGAATTTACTTGACATCTGTCAATAGTGTATTTATATTCGGCTAGTCAACGAGATGTTAGTGATTTTAAATCATTTTGTCTCGTTAGTATAAGTGTTCTACGTAATGCAAAACACGTTATGCCATCTTATAACGTGTGCTGTATGCTATGCCTCGTTTTTTGCTCAAGTTATTTTCTATTTTTCACAATTTCACGATACGTGCGGAGTGTTAAGTGTGTGATTTTATGGAAGAATTTGAAAGCGTGCACAGTCATTTTTATAGTAGCGCTCAAAGTAAACTGAATATAAAAAGAAATATCAGACGTACTAGGGGAAATTGTACATTTCAACATCAAATATGGAAGAAAAATCTAATTTATGACTTTTCTAATCTCTTAGTTTAAAGAAGTTTAAAAAGAAGAAAAAAGAAAATGGAACGATATGTGGAATTTCAAAACACGCACTTTTCAATGATTGTCTTCTTTCACTTTTGAAATGCTGCCGATGTTGTTCCGCTATCATTTAAACTTTGTATTTTAATGGCAGGCATGTAGTTTTGCAAAACGATATAAAAAAAAGTCTATTTCGCAAAAAGATATTGTTTAAATCCTCGGTAGTTTCTGCATAATTGATCTAAAGCTTTAGAAATATGAACGTCTTGTACAAAAATGATATGCTATACATATATTAGAATATTTTTGACAGTATAATATTCATGCAACGATATACCAAAGTTTGTATTTTACAATTTGGACATTGTTTAGTCGATTTTAATATTGCAATCTTATTTTCTTGTACATATTAAATAATCTAAAACACTTTTGCAATGTATTATAAAATGTAATTAGTTTCCAAAATGACAATTGGTTATCAATTACGTGTGCATACGTGCACACATGAAACATACTGTTCACAACGTGGATACTGTGTTACTATAAATATGTAAAAAGATATTTGCAAGGCATACAACTCTCGCAACAAAATACTATTCCGAGGATTATATTGCAAAGAAAAATAAAGAAAGTGATATATATTTTTAAGAAATTGCTATTTTGTTTTATATTTCATCATACTTCCCTTAAATATATATACCTATTAATTCTCAGTATTTTTTTTAGAAGATGTATAATTAATAAATTATAAAACTGTTAAGTTTTTTTATAAATCAAAATTAATTATAAAAGTTATATTAAACTTTCATTTATATATATAACAAATGTAAATATTTAAAAAAAGCAGCACCTTATGTACATTTAAAAAGAAATGTTAAAAATCATTATAAAATTTATATAATTCTATAAAGCAGTCTTTTTCCATAATTATTTCTTATCACTATACGTAATTTTTATAAGTAATAAAAAGAATATAAATTGTAAACACAATTTATATATAAAAAGAAGTTGATCTCATTTAATTTTATAGTAATATCTAAACAAAGAACATATTTAAAAATAAAAGGATAAAAATTATAAAGAAAATCAGAATTATCAAGATTTTTTTACTGGATATTAACACTTAAAGGCAAGCTTTTTTATATTTTTAGTTTCATATATGCTAATTATAATCACTGCTTTGTAACAAAATGTTAATTTTTCAAATCCATCATAATCATATAATTATGTACAATCATTTCATTCACAAAATTTGTACGAAACATTTTATAATAAATCAATTGCTTAAGTCTTCATAATATATTCATTGTCCATATAAATAAAAAATTTCTATTTTATCAAATTTTCTAGATAAGTAGGTTTCATATTTTATACACTTCTCGAGCTCAAATATAAATTTTGTTTTCGTTTATGTTTTAAATGTTCTCGATATTAATGATTTTACCATTTGCTGACGATTTGGTGCACAAAAGTCACATAGATAATTTTTCCTGTCTAATGGCATTCCCTTGGTCTCCACGCAACCTATAAGAAAATATGAATAACACTAATGATAATAACTTTTGCACGTGATAAACAAATATTGATATATGTTTTATTATACCTGAAATTTCCCGTACATAATTTAAATATTCAAATTACTTTTAAAGGCAATAACATTTGATGAAGCATGCAAACGCAACAACATGCAATGAAAAATATATAGTGGAATTATATGGAATTTGTGTCAATACCTAAGTGCAGATATTTGTCACATGCGCTGCAATGCACTAGATTCGCTTCCAGGTCGAGTCTTGGAGCAGTATGACAGCGACTGCAGTGCGGGCAATAGCGACCCTTTCGCCATAGCCTTGTTATTGCATAAAGATCAAGGGGTTAGTGAACTTGGACAAGGGTTCGTTATAATGCCCAAATTTAATACAATTAATAAAAATCTGAACCTTGAATGATTTTCCATTATCTTAATCATGCATTAATAAATTAAGCATAAAATGTATGTTATTAACTTTTATGAATGTTATTAATTAAACAAGTTAATCGTATGATAGTCAACTTTTGGAATTCAAGGATTTGGATACCATAACACTGAACGCGAAATATTAGTTTAAAAACCTCTATAACAAAGGAGTTTTGTGTGAATTAAGGAGATTGTGAAGCAGTAACGAAGCCCCGTGAAAATTTGAAAACTAGCATTTAGTATGTGTATTTTGAATTACATTTTCACTCGTACATTACACCACAAGATGAAGACAAAAAAGTAATATTACTTACTTTGAGCATGGGACGCATAACGTTGAAACATAAACACGAGTATTCTTGTCACCTTTCTTATATTCATGTTGCCACTGAGCAACACTATTTCTATCAGAATTTATACCACCAGGTTCTCTTGAGCCACAATTTACACAGACGGCACATTCTTGACAATGCCACCTTCCTTGGGGTACTCGTCGGAGACCAACACAGTAAATATGATACCTAGGTAATATTAAATATCATACAACCATTCGTTAATATTTTTTTAATAAAGAAGGAAAATACATACCCCCTATCGCACATATCACAAAATAACATTTTATCTTCGTCTGCAGGGTCATGACATTGAGCACAAGTTTTACAATCTGTGCACTGCCATGCATATGATTGAATATGAGGAACCATGTCTAATGTTAAATCTATACACGATGGATGAACTACAATACAAATATTATAATTTATACAATAAAGCAATAAAGAATATATCAATGAAAAATGATATAAATAGTATTACCATGTCCATTACATGTACCACACTGAATTAATACTTCATTTTTACTGTGTTTATTTAAGGTCTTCAAACACATCTTGCATTTTAACTTTATTTCATCTTTTCGATTTGCTATTTCCATATCTACGTCGTCCATCGTGGATTGAGAGCCTTCGGTATCCTGCGTACCCTCGCTAGAAGATGAACTACATAAAAAAAAACCAACTGTTCTTTCACACACACGCACACAAAATACTAACATGTTAATAAATTAAAATGATAGTACGAACCTTGAATCATCTGAAGATGAATCACTATCGCTATCACTTTGAGATCCTTCTGATTGACTATCAAATTTACGTTCATTTGGTCTCATAGGACCATAGAGGACAGTATTTAAAGGATAATATCGCAACTCAGCTGGTGTGTATTCTCGATAGTAATCTGTATATTGTCCTGGTATCAACGCAACAGGGTAGTGACCAATTCTTCGTTCGGATTCAACTTCTTGTTGTTTCTTTGGCACGTGGATTGTGAAAGTTTGTAAATCTAAACTACACTTCCTATTTTCCCGTCGATCATTATTTAAACTCATATTCCAAGATAATGCAGATTGTACTGCCATTTCTGCTAGATCAATTCTATTTTTTTCTGCATTTGCAGCTGCTGTTAATTCTTTTTGTTTTTTGGAATGTTCTTTTACTTGTTTCTCGCGCATATGCTTGCGATATTCTTCGTACTGATCTGGGAAATCACTACACATTACATCTAATACTTCTGAGCTGCATATAGCAGTTAAACCTATGTTAATATTAAAAAATAAGTATATTAGTGAACAAATATAATTATTTGTATATAATGATTTATACTGACTTACCCATATCACACATTGCCTCGCTAACCAAACCATTTTCTCTCAAATAATTTCTTTCTTCCATATCCACAACTCTTCTCTTCAAATCTGGATATTTTCTTTTGAAAGATTTTACACCAAGATATTGAGATATTTGTTCTTGTATCATAAAAGTTTCACCTTTACGGTCAAGTGGCCATTCATATTCAGCAATTTTGTCAACAGTAAATGGTCCTTCGTCTGGATCAAAATTAATTTCCATTCTTCTATTTTTGACCTTTACTTTTTCTGACTCTGTAGTTGCAGTACTAAGTACACTTCCTTGAGACTCCTCATTTATTATAGTTTCAGAAGCTGTAGTAATAATCATTATTATAATGTTTACAAACATAACCAATTGTTATATATTATTTTAAGTTATAAAATACTAATTATATAAAAAAACGTATTGGATATAAAATAATTAAACTAAAACTAAAATAAATGGAAACTTAAAAAAAAAATCAATTCACAGTTAAGATTAACTATGAATATTAATATTATGTTATAACATTAGATCTTTTAAAATAAAAATATTTTTCTTGAAATTGATAAATTAAATGACAGATAAAATTCTAATCATCATGGTTTGGAAATTCTATTTTAAAATAACAGTACTTTCTGTGCTCAGTTTAAATACATCTATTTCACATTTATGTACTTAAGAGATGTTAAGACACAAGAAAAATCTATTTATAGATACCTTGCTTGGAGATCTACCAATGCATTTATCTTTTAATTTAGTTCAGTCATATGACCAAAGATCATACGACTAACAGCCAATATATTTTTTACTTTAGCAATTTATTTTGAAAATATCATAAAAAGTATATATCTTATATAGAATATTAACTATAATTAACATTAGTAGAATTAAAAAAAATGTCATTACTGTTATTTATCTATATTACAAGTTTATAATGATTAATCTTAAATATAAAACAAATAAGTAAAACGTAATCAATATTGCACTATTTATAAAATTAGTAAGAAGTATAATTTGTAAGAAATGCACGAATCATACCTGGTGCAGAAATATTTCTAGCTGGAGTCTGAGATCTGGAACCTGATTCTGCACTCATTCTTGTTTCCTCATCTATCACTTGTACTGTAGACATATTCTCATGTTTTGTATTTTCTGTTCGTTTCGATACTGGTGTTAACCAATTCGGATGCCCAGGTGGTATTAACATATCTTTCTCCAATTTTGTATTATCCGTTGGTTTATCAAATTTGTTATCGGAATCCACTTTCGTTGCAGTCTTTTGCACTCTCTCAGGAACTATTTCGGCCAATCTTTTATCCTTAATTGTGACGTCATTTGATATTGGTTTAGGCAGCCGCATCTCCGATGTTTTGTTCGTTTCCGATTGCATACTCGTGGAGCCTGAAAGTGTGTTATTAACTACATTAGAGTCTTTACACTGTTATTCTTTTGTCCCATAATCTTCTTGTTAATTTTACCTGAAGAATTAGCAATCTTGGAATCTATTGCTGGTTGCTTAAGAGCTTTATACAACTCCGATGACTTTCCGAAGGATTCTTGATGCAATCCAGAATCGTCTATTGTTATTACAGCTGTCGTAGAAGCTTCTATCGCGTTTAAATCTTGTTCTATCCTAGGCTTTTTCATAATTTGTGGATCCACAGTGTCCAATTTCCGTTTTCCTCTACCTAATGAAAAACAAAAACAAAAAAAAGAAAGGAAACAAAAAAAATAACAGTATGAAGGTTAAATAAAAGACTAATACTTGCACATAGAAAGTATAAAAAGATACAAACCTCGTCCTCTACCTCTTCTAGGAGGTGCATAACTCTTCTGGCTCCTGCAGGTTCTTTTAGGTCTTTCATTTTCTCTGGATTCTTGGAAGTGAGGTACTTGTGGTTGTTGCATTTGTTGTGTATCGTCTAAAGACAAAGGATCCCTAGGTATTAACATATGAGGCGGAGGATGAGAAATTCCTTGTGGTAATGGATTCCTTCTGGGTCTACCTCTTTTCTTGGGCACTTTAACTTCCGGCATTCTATTGGGAGTTACTTCTTCTATTATCACAACATCCTGGCTAGAATTTGAGTTCTCGTTTACTATTATCAATTCTGGTCGATGTTCTATAATTTCACAGTCAGAATTCAACGGGGAGCCAGATACGCTCTTTGATAGAATATCCTTCAGTTTCTCGTTCATAGAAACATCGGACGATTTTTCTGGTCTCACTTGAGTAATACTGATTTCCTGATTTATCACATTCATCTGTTGGAGACTGATCGCACTGTTTTTTGGATCGAACAGGAATTGCTTCTGTTCCCTGGACGTCACTGGCTGGATAGTAACCTCAGGTAAAATTTGAGTGAGTTGAGTTTCCAATTTAGATTTTTTCGAATCGATCGGTGCGATGGTAATATCCTTGCGCTTCGGAGACATTTCAACCACACTCTCTAATTTCTTTCCCTGTATTTGCACCGGCTCGATGGTCAGTTCTGAACGATTACTTTGCAAAATGGTTGAATGTCCAGCTTTAAGAATCTTTAGAGCAGATTCTTTATGTATAACTTGTCCAACCTCTTTGTATCTTTGAACAAGATTTTGAGATGGATCAACAGCTTCCTTGGACTTGTATATTTCTGTTTGATTGTCACAAGCTACAATCGTTGGATGACCCGTTTTAGATAGTTTAATCTTCATCTCTAGAGATGATTCAGTGTCTCGACGTCTCTGTTCTTTATCTTTCTTCTCTGAATCCACTATAGAGGCGTCTCCAGTTTTCAACAGCTTTATCTTCATACCTAGAGAAGCGTCAGTTTTAGAATGTTCTGTCTCGGTTGTTCGTATTGTTTTATTTGCATCTTCAGATATATCAGTTTGTATGATAGAAGCGTCACCAGTTTTAGATAATTTGATCTTCATACCAAGAGGTGATTCTGTTCTCTTGGGACTACCTTCCACTTGTTCTTGCTTTTCTAAAGAAACTATAGATGCATCACCAAACTTAGAAAGCTTGATTTTCATACCAAGGGGCGATTCAACTTTTAAAGCTTCATGCATGGTTTCTACTGATTGTTCTTCTTGTGAGCTCTCAATATATGGTGGGTCCAATGATTTTAATGTATCTTGTACTGTATCCAATTTATCTTTAATTTCGTCTAACACTTCTGAATGAACGATCGATGCGTCACCTGTTTTAGATAATTTAATCTTCATTCCAAGTGGTGATTCCGTTCGTTTAGGAATATCTGGAATGTCTTTTGCCTCTTCAGAATTTTCTACTGATATTATAGAAGCTCCGCCACCCTTCGTTTTTGCTAGCTTAATCTTCATTCCGATTGGGGATTCCGTTCTCTTTGGAATTTCTGGAGATGACTCTAATTTATCTTTCATTTTGCTGACATCTTTACTTTCTTCTGGCAAATCAGGAGAAACAATTAAGGCATCCCCACTTTTAGACAACTTGATTTTCATTCCTATAGGAGAGTCAGTTCTTTTGGGAGAATCGTAACATGATTCGAGTTTTTCCTTTGGTTTCATTTGTAGATTATCTTTATATTCCTCTGAAAAATCTTGCCTTTCGGATTGTATTATCGAGACGTCTCCAGTTTTAGAAAGCTTAATCTTCATTCCGATTGGAGATTCCGTTCTCTTTGGACTTTCCTGAACAATATCCAACTTATCTTTGTGCTTTATTTGCATCTCTTTTGTATCTTGTTGCACTATAGATGCGTCACCGCTTTTTGACAACTTGATTTTCATTCCAATTGGTGATTCTGTCCGCATAGTTTCTTCAAATTTATATTTACCTTCTTTAGAATCATCAACCGATTCATGTTTTTCAGTGGAAACTATAGATGCATCCCCAGATTTTGAAAATTTAATCTTCATACCAAGAGGAGATAATGATGACGAGCCTTCCGAATACCATTGTCCAAGTTCTTCGATATTCTCATTGGATATTATAGAGGGATGACCCCCTTTAGATAATTTCAATTTTATTTTACCCAGTTTTTGACCCGGGCTATCTTCAGGATTCGGTGAATTGGTCGCTGATCTGATCTTTGGACTTTTAGGAGATCTCGGCTCGCCACAATCAGTGATTGCGGACTTTGCTATCTTTAGAATAATTCTTGGTGATCCAACATTTTCGAAATCGTGTTTTTCAGGATCTTTTCGAGATGTTTCAACAAACTTCGGCTCTGATTTATCAGATATCTTCGGTGACTCTAACATTTTTTGATAGGCAATTAATTTTGCATCCTTTTGAATCAAAAGACTGTCTTTGGAGATACTCGGAGACATTGAAACTTTTGTCACGTCTGTAGTAGGAATTTCTATCTTAGGTGGTTCTTTTAAACGTTCCTCTAAAATAGAAACTTTTGGTATAGATTCGGATGTCTTTAACACATTCTGGGATAAAGTTACTATTGTTTCAGATACCTTATTGCTTTCTAAGTTTGATACTTGCTGCATCTCAATATTCTCTAAAGTTGTTACATCGAACTTTGTCTCAGAAGACATTGTTACTTTCTCCTCGATTACATCTTCATTTATTGTTTCTTTATCATCATCTATCTCAAACTTACCTTTCAAAGCATCAATCTTAATTTGTTCGACAAGTTTCCTTTCACTTTCCAGTTTTGCAGCTTCCGAGATAATCTCTGCTTCAGAAATGGAAATAGAATCCGTTGCAATTTTCTGCAGTTCCGCTTCCAATTCTGACGTATTCTCGCACATATCTTCGTGTACAAACAAAGATGATGCATCTGCCTGTTTCGATATATCTTCTACGACACTTTCCATCATTTTGGGAGATAATACCAACGGGGAGTCCATTGCTTGTTCTTCAGACTCTTGCAGAAATTTAACAGCTGATTCAAGTTCGGATATTTCAGAACTAGGTTGAGATGTTTCTATGACAGTCGGAGCATCGTCTAAATTTTCATCATGATCCACATTACGCAACAAGATGTCCGAAGACAATTCTATCTCAATATCAGTTGATCTTTCCACATTTGGTGAATCTGTAGTATTGTCATTCATATCAGTAACTAAATTCTCTGCTGCTAGATCATCTTCTGCAAGATTATTTCCTGCTACATTATCTTCTGCAAGACTATTTTCTGCTACATTATCTTTTGCAAGACTATTTTCTGCTACATTGTCTTCTGCAAGGCTATTTTCTACTACATTATCTTCTGCTAGATTATCTTCTGTAAGATTATTTTCTGATAGACTATCTTCTGTAACATTATTTAATGCTAAATTATCTTCTATTACATTACTCTCTACTACATTGTGTTTTACTAAATTATCCTCTATTAGATTGCACTTTGCTAGATTATCAGCATCTTGTGCTAAATTATCATCTGTTAAATTATCTTCTGCTAGATTACCTTCTACCGGATTATCTTCTGTTAGATTATCATTTCTTGAATTATCTTCCGCTATGATTTCTTCAAAAAGATTTACATTTTTTCTATTTTCAGATTCCTCTTCAACATCATGTTTTACAATTACTGGTTGTGATTTTATTTCTTCAAGATTAGTTATAGATTCCAGCGGAGCTTCTTCAAAATCCATGTTCAGTTCATTTTTTGCCAAATCAACATCCTCTTTCAATTCCTTCTGTAAATCCTGAACATTGTCATCTTTGTTATCTTGAGTCACATTATGCAACAGTATATCTGAAATTAATTCTGTTTTAATATCATTTGGTCTTTTCACATCTGATGAATTTAAAGTATTAACATCAAAATTTTCTTGATCTTCTGCTACGAGTTCTTTAGAGAGTTCTATATCTTTCTTATTTTCATGTTCCTCTTCAATATTATTTTTCTCTGTTTCTGACTGAGATTTGGTTACAATTTCTAGTTGTGATTCAGTTATAATCTCTGTATGAATTTTTGGATTCTTTTGATTTTCAGACACTTCTTCAATAATGATTTTGACTGGATCCGACTGTAATTCTATTTCTTCAAAATTACCTGCGGATTCTACTGCAGCTTCCTCAGAATTCACAAATGATTTATTTTCTGTCAAGTCAATATCCTCTTTTAAATCTTTCTGCAAATTCTCAGTATTTTCATTCTTGTTATCTTGATCCACATTATGCAACAGTATATCTGAAATCAATCCTGTTTCAATATTATTTGACTCTTCCACATTTGATAAACTTTCAATTTCACAATCCATATTAATAGTTAAATTTTCTTGTTCTTCTGTTACTACTTTCTCAAGAATATTCTCACGTTCTTCTTCAATATCACTTTTAACTATTTCTGGCTGCAGATTGCCTACAATTTCCTCGATATGTTCTGTTTTCTTCTTATCTGCAGTTGTTTCTTCATCATTTGCATATATTTCTGACTGTGATTCAATTGTAATTTCTGACTGTGATTCAATTGTAATTTCTGACTGTGATTCAATTGTAATTTCTGACTGTGATTCAATTGTAATTTCTGACTGTGATTCAATTGTAATTTCTGACTGTGATTCAATTGTAATTTCTGACTGTGATTCAATTGTAATTTCTGACTGTGATTCAATTGTAATTTCTTTAGTAAGTTTTGTATCCATCTTATCCTCAAATTCTTTTTCAACATTACTTTTATTTATCTCTAGCTGTGATTCAGTTATAATTTGTTCAGTAATTTCTATATCCATTTTATTTTTAAATTCTTCTTCAACATTACTTTTATTTACTTCTGGTTCTGATTCAGTTGTAAATTGCTCAATAAGTTCTGTATCCATTTTATTCTCCAATTCTTCTTCAACATCACTTGTATCCATTTTATTCTCAAATTCTTCTTCAACATCACTTGTATCCATTTTATTCTCAAATTTTTCTTCAATAGCATTTGTATCCATTTTATTTTCCGGTTCTTCTTCAATAGCAATTTTATTTATTTCCAACTGTGATTCAGTTATAATTTCTTCAGGAAGTTCTACATCATTTCTAATTATAGAATCAACATTGCCCTCAGCTATCTCTGTCTGTGATTCTGTTTCTTCAGTTTCTTTAAGATCACTTTTAGTTGTTGCCATCTGCAATTCAGTTTCTTCAAGATCATTTTTAGATGTTTCTGTCTCCAATTCAGTTTCTTCAAGATCACTTTTAGATGTTTCCATCTCTAATTCAGTTTCTTTAAGATCACTTTTAATTGCCATCTGCAATTCAGTTTCTTCAAGATCACTTTTAACTATTTCTGTCTGTGATTCCATTTCTTCAATATCACTTTTAATTATTTCTGTCTGTAATTCTGTTTCTTCAAGATCATCTATGGATTCTAGTTGAGCTTCCTCAAAATCAATGTCTAATTCATTTCCTGCCAAATCAGTATCCTCTCTTAAATTCTTTTGCAAATCATCCATATTTTTACTACTGTGATCTACGTTGTGCAATAAGATATCTGAAGCCAATTCCATTTCAATATCACTTGCTGTTTCCACATTTGTTGAATCTGCGGTATTATTATCATTCAGACTAGTAATTAAATTTTCTTGACTTTTTGCTACAATTACTTCAGAAACTCTTGCATCTTTTGTAGTTTCAGTTTCTCCTTCAAGATCGCTTTTATCTATTTCTGATTGTGATTCTATTTCTTCAAGATCACCTACGGATTCCAGCTGAGCTTCTTCAAAATCCATGTCCAATTCATTTTCTGTCAAATCAGTACCTTCTTTTAAATCTTTCTGCAAATCTTCAACATTTTCATCTTTGCCTATAGATTCACTAATTACGCTTTCATTGATTTCCAACATATTACTAGCTGCAGGTTCTTTAACTTTATCATCATTAATTTCAATTGCATTAGATTTCTCTAATGATATATGACTTCTATCTTCTAAACAACTACTGATTACATGTGTAATGTAATCAGATGTTTGTGTCATGTCAGAAGTGGGATCTGAATGTTCTAACAAAAGACTCATGTCCACAACCTTTGATAACTGATCTGACTTCTGAAGATCCTCTTCAGTTTTTGTTGATTTTAACGATGAATCATCTCCTTCTGGCATTAAATCTAGGCCTAACAATCCTTCTAGAGAATCTATGTGTTCTGAGATCGAATCCTCCATATCTTTGTTCAAGATATCTTCGGAATCCTGTGGCAATTTTTTAGTTAATTCTTCAATTTCAGCTTCAGCTAATGGTAAATTTCCAGATTCTTGCAGGGCCTCTTCTATTTCATTCGTTACAACTGTTTCTGTGTTTAAAATATTTTTGAAGTCAGTTGCACTTCTTACATCATCTAATATACTTGTAACAATATCCTGTGTACTTTGGCACCGTTCTTCAGAGAATATCTCTTCCACATTACTGGCAGTTTCTAAAATATCTTTTAAATTATCTTTGTTAATATCCTTTAAATTATCTTCCAATTGTTGCTTATTAGCATTGATCTCATTTTTATTTAACTCTAAATCCTGTGCATCAGTTATCTTTACTTTTTCATTATCCATTTCAATATCGCTTGCTGTTTCTATATTCACTGAATCTCCAGTATTATCATCCATACTCATAACTAAATTTTCTTGGTCTTCTGTTAAAATTTCTTCAGAAAGTTCTGCATCTTTTCTATTCTCAGCTTCTTCACAGTTGATTATGTCTGACTCTGATTCAGTTTCAATTTCTAGCTGTGATTCTGTTACAATCTCTGTCTGCGACTCAATTACAATTTCTGATTGTAATTCAGTTATAATTTCCTCATGAAATTCTATGTCCTTTTGATCTCCACACTCCTCTTCAACATCATTTTTAATGTCATTTTGTTCTTTTACAACTTCTTCCATTAACTCTACATTTTTCTTGCTTTCAATCTGCTCTTTGATATCACTTTTCACTATTTTTGCTTGAGATTCAGCTTCTTCAGGCTTTAAAGTTACATTTACTTCTTCCATAGTCTCATTTTTTGTATCCTCCATAGATACTACGATTTCAGCATGATCTAATGGTAAAAACACACATTTAATCATAAATTTTAAATAAAAACTTGAATTAAAATTTTTGGTCAACAAACATAAATTATAACATCACTTACTATCTTATATTGTTAAAATATTTACCGTCGTATACGTTTTTGATAAAAATTAAAATATTTGTTTGTTGTTAACTCGTAACAGATGGCAAATAAACACGGATTATATATACAGGAAAAAGCTGTGGGCAATACATGAAATTATAGGTTAGGTTAGATACGAATACATTCGTTTCGAGACAATAGCATTCTTCGTGCTAGTTCGCGCCCTCGATTTGTAAAAATCGATACAAGGCCGCGATAGGAGGAAATTTTGGTTATGCATGCAAACTAGGTGAAAACGAATGAACTTGAATATAACAATAACCAAAAACTAGTTGACAACGATGTCGTGCCAATGAGTTAAAATTGGATATTGTAAAATTGTAAACAACGAATCCCGTCAGTACTCACCGAACATCGTATTATTCACATAGATTAGTATAGTGGAAAACCAAGACTGCGATTACAAATTTAACTGTGTTTAATTTAAACAACATTATCGCTTCTGCAAACATGTTTAATATATCTTATGTTGAACATTAAAATAATATTTGAAAATGTTAATATTTCTAAGAATGAAATGAGAGAAATAAAAAAAAAAAAAGTCAGAAACTACGCACCTGACCGAATATTATGATGCAAAAACTCTAAGTATCATTAATATTAATTGTGTTATTGAACTTGGTAATAATTCTACTTGTGAAATTAATTGATCACAGAGTCAAAGTGCGAGACAGAAGTTGACAGAACGTAATAGAGGGAACATCAAAAATGCAAGAGAAAAATGTGACAATGGAGGGAAGTTCCTACAATTCAGAAAAATTGGAAAACTTTGATTGTTGGATAAAAGAAACATGTGATGATGTGAAATCATCAAGCAAGGACTAATCTCAGCATTCAGTAATGTTTCGTGAAGAAATCTGTGCAAACAAGAAAAAGACGGTGATATAAAGAATTGCGAATCCAACGTATTAATAGAATTTAGTTGGTATCCAAGGCATTGAGAATTCTTGTCGTATTCCGTAATGCGCGTTAGAGACAATAACTTAAAAATTTCTCTTTTCTTACGAGAATTGTATCTCGCACATACATGCAGAGCTTCGTAGAAATGTGAGGGCTTGTTCAATTCTACCTTGTGGATACGCACAAGTTGCGCAATCCCAAACAGCGATTTATGCTTATCAGTGTCATATTTTCGAATCT
Organism: Frieseomelitta varia; assembly: GCF_011392965.1. NCBI lineage: Eukaryota > Metazoa > Arthropoda > Insecta > Hymenoptera > Apidae > Frieseomelitta > Frieseomelitta varia. Next base: position 324,832 of record NW_025110146.1, read on the forward strand.
TGGCGGGTAACCCAATTTGCACTTGTAAACTATCGCGAAAGTTTCGAGCGTCACGGAACGCGATCCATCACTTCCCCCTCCTTGGAAATTGAATATCCGATATAATTCGTGGAAATTTAGTCCATAAAACAGATGGAAATATTCTGCGTACTTGTAGATATAATTGCTATATCTTACTTTATCATTAGAATTCCACAACTGGCCTGTTTGCACTCGATATTATTGTTATATATTTTCCGTTGCTTTAAATCCAGTCGCTGCAGTGCAGAGGGGAGAGTGGTGCCAGGGGAAATGGGATTCCATTCTCGTGGATCGCAGGAGAAGGGAAACTCAACCAAAATTTTCTAAGATTTTGTTTCTAAAGCATCATGGAATGCGACGAGACAGACTTTTGCTTTTTTCGATATTCTACGTCATACTTTATATAAAATACATTAATAAAGAATATAAAAAGTTTAAAATAAATACATAACTATTATTTCTTTTAGAAATACATACATAGCTTGAATTAATAAAACTCGATATATTTATATTAAGAAATTTATATATACGTATATGAATACATACATATTTACAAACATTTTATCAAAAAATGCATATAAAAGAAATTATTTTATAGGCCTTGAAATATTTTTGGCATTTTTCTTCACTGACTTAATTAATGACTGTAGTTCTGTATTAGAGTTCAGTTTTATTTCTTTAGCAGGTACTTCCTGAAACATTTAAAGAAACAAACAAAAATACATGTAATATATATAGGGTACACATGCAAAAGTACATACGAACAAGTTTTACTCACTTCACTATGTTCACTATCAATTCTTCTTTTCAATTTTTCTTTAATCAGAGCTTCGCTACCTTTGGTCTTCCTATAATGTGGATCTGCTGGATCGATATTAAAATGATGGGATGTATATAATGCGTTAAATCTTGAATCTCGTACATTCACTTCAAAGTTGTCTTTTATTATTTGATTTTGTCCGTTTTTCTTCTTACTCAACCGTTTCTGTTTAGATTTTGTCATTGTGGCGTTCTCTTCAATCTTCTTCATGTTGAAATGTTGCTTACCATCATCATTTTCATCCATTAATAGAAGTTCTAATTCAGCTTTACGTTTTTCTTCGCTTTCGCTATCCGATGAAGTAAAACTATCATTTTCTACAGTGTTTTCTCCCCTATAAGACAATTTATTATTTTCAATTTCATTATCTGAAGGAAGCATTTCTGAATCTTCACTGTCCAACACATCTCTATCTGCATTTTTGCGTTTCATTCGTTCCTCTCGTTTAGCTTTCTTTTTCTCTTTCCGTTTCTCTAAATACTGTTCAAATGGCGTAAGTTTTTGATCTTTCTTTAATCTTTCTTGTACCAATTTTTCAGCTTTCTCTTTTGTGCCCAATCCCCAAGTAAATTCTAACTCAACATCTTTTTTCTGTTTGCTTTCTTCTTTCTCTTCTATCTCTTTCAATAAAGCTTTATATTTTTCAATTGGCTCAACAGTTTCTTCCGCTTCTGAATCACTTTTATTTTTTTGAGATTTCTTTCCTTCCTCTTTTCCTTTTATAATAAAAAAAAAGTTAATTAAATAATAAAAATATAGAATACTAAAAATATAGAGAATTAAAAACATAATACCTGATTCATCATCACTTGACTCAGTTGCTAAATAAGCTTGTAAATCATTGTCAGTAATTTCATTCAATTTTCCCGAGTTCAGTTTTTGTGCAATTTCCATTCTTTCAGGATTCGTCTCATCCCAAGTCAACTGTACTTTAACTTGTTGCAAAGCTGTAGTTGTGAATTGTCTTGGTTGATATTTTGTAGGGTCTGGCAATTTACTACATACCTCTTTAGGAGTCTTAAAGAAAGAGTATTCAAGCTAATATATAGTGAATATATTTTACATACATTAGGTTTCAGTAACATACCTGGTGAAATTCCATATCATCTGGTATAAATCTGAGATCTAACCTTGTTGCTGTAGATTCATATTCCGTACCATCACAATCAGAATAAATTTTATTTGCCGTTTCAGCAGAATCAACATCGACAACAGCATAATAATATTTTAATCTATTTAGTTGATACTGTCTTAATTTTTCCATGTGATATGCTGATCCTTCCTCATTCTAGAAAATTATATACATTTTAAGTTTATATACAGTTTCATTTAGATTTCTAAGAAAAATAAAGAAATGAACTGTTACATCGTTTTCATTTTCGATTTCCTTATTTATGTCCGTCAATTCCTTTGGACCTTTAATTTCTTCTTCTTTCATTCTTTGTAAACCAAATTCTGATGGGTAAATCTAAAATTATTTTTCATAAAAATATTGAAAATTAACTTATGTTATATTATATTTACAGTAATATATAATAATATATAATTAATAATATTTACAGTAACTGAATGAATAAAACCACCAGTAGGCAAGAATGAATTGAATAAAACCATAAGGTCTACAGCACGAATTCTATCCCAGTCCATGTTACAAACTGCTAATCTGTGTGTAATTTCCTCTGTTGATTCAGCTTCCTTATCTAATTCACCCCAATTGTGTTCAATATCTTCATCTAAATGGTAAATGCACATTGTTATTAAATACCATGTATATAAAATTATCTATATGTTAGATTATCTATATGTATATAAAAAAATATCTATACGTATATAAAATTGTCTATATGTTAGATTAGTTATTAGTTTAAAATATATTACCAGAATCTTCAGAACTTTCTTCATCAGAGGAGCTGTCTGTCATTAAAAGCCCTTCACCTCTAGCGTAATTTACAGATAAATTTCTTAACTTTGCTTTGATATCATCTGTGAGTTTCCCAGATTCATGTTTGCTTCTAATATTCAATTGTCTTTCACTTTCTTTTAAATCTAACTTTAAGCTTCTTGCACTAGTTATGTCATCTATATCTGATTCAGACTCGGTGTCACTTTGTTCCTCAGAATTTACATCACTCTCTTCTTTTGGTTTAATGCTAGATATTGACTCTTCATTACTTAATAAACTATTACTTGACTTGTAAGATAATAATTGTTTATCAAGTAATGGAGAGTTAGTAGCATCCTCACTTGTACTATTTTTTCGACTACTTTCCTTTGATCGAGGAATTTTATTCTTTGTAGTTCCTTCTTTTTTATCTTTTCTAAATTTTTTCTCCTTTTGTTTTGGCTTTTCATGTTCTTCTTCATCATTTTCTTCTTCGCTGCTCGATAAATCATAATACTTTTTAAGGTTCTCTGATGATGTTTGATTTACAGGTCTACCTCGTTTGTCTATAGTATATTGAACTGTAAATTTTTTATCCTTAAACATACTCTGAAATCTTTTATCTATTTTCACTTTTCTTTCTGCTTTTGGAATCCTTTTAAATTTAGGATCCCTTGCAACATAAGCAAATCGTTTGTCGTTTAATAATTCGTCCATGCTAAAAAAGATGATGCTCAATTACTTCTTATTTTTATAAAGTATATACGTGCCCATATAACCAATCTCAATATTTATACTTACTTTATCGTTTCGTACAATTTATGACTGAAAAATATCGTACAATTATAAATAAAATACTTAAAAAATTCTGTTATAGTTCAAAATCGATATTTAAATACATCAGACAATATTCTACTGCGACGATCCACGTGCTTAAATACTCTTTAACATAACCCTACTTAGTATTAAAGTGTCAAGTACTGTTATGTTAATCTTGATTGGTTGATTGTTAGTCCTATTGGAAATTATTTAAAAATTTGTCTCAGAAGGGTATAACAATATCACATAATCAAAACAAATTGTTAATTTCGTGCAAAATTGAAGATCATTTTGTTAATAATATTCTGCAAAAAGGAATATAAAGATGAATATAAAAATTATATTAAATTACAAAACTAGAAAATTTTAGATCGCAGAAAGTAGTTACCAATATTACTACATACGTTTAATTCAGACAAAAGTAAATCAATTTTTTAGTTAAATGAATAACATCTAATAGCGAGTTATGTCGGAATAAACCAATCAGATTCATTCCCGCCATTTTCCAGTCACATTTCTTGCAACTATGACGCATTGTCGTGATCGTTCTTTCTATTCATTTTGTGTTCTTTGTGATCGTACGTGTATTTTTTATTAACTATCAGATAATAATTTCATCTGATTATCAGCGAATTACGTGAAAAAAATGAAATATCGTGTTTTTGTTACAAAACAAGGTTGACATATCACGTCCTATGTTTAAGTAACAATTTTTCAAGGATAAATACACGTAAATTAGCCGTATTTTCGAATGAAGATTTTTCTATTGCACTGAAAGAGATGAATACACCAACAACCAGAGATTTCTTGCGGAGACCAGATGGAACGCGTAGAAGATCCGCTCGCCAAGCTTTGGCAGTGATTCCTGTTAATAATTCCGTTTCACCAGGTGCGTTCCTAACATTCTTCGTGTCATTCGATTATATTTACTTACTCTTCGTAATTTCAATTTCAATGTGTTTTAGCCGAGGCAGTTTCCACCGAAGTTAATGTAATGGATAATTTTTTAAATAGTCGACAAGGCACTGATTCTTGGAGCCCTGCACCCAGCCCTGACGAATTGGTAATCCAAAAACGAGGGCGTCGTCGTAGAACCATAGTTTGGTCCCCTGATCTTGATACTTGTAAAAGGAATAGCCTGTTTAGGTAAATGTCCATTTCTTTCTCCTTTACTTTTGCAATACATAGTTACATAGAAATGTATCGAATCTCTTTTGCAGCTTAAATTCTAAAGATCGTACACCAGTGAAGAGTCCAACGAAATCAACTATGGTACTGAGAAGTACACCAAGGAAAAGGCTCACCCTTGGCGATGCCAGTGAGTGTCAGTTTACAACGCCGGATAAAAAGAAAAAGATGCAGAGTTTTTTGGGTACCACTAGTTCGCAAAAGTATTTTAATGGAAATTTAATAAACGGCCTGAGAGGCCTTAGTCACAATCAATTGGTTCACATGATCATGGATTTGGTCTCTATGCAAGAGGATGGTCTGTTACATGAAAATGAGAAAATACGAAATGTTTTGTTCAAAAAAATGCCGGTGGCTGACATACAACCATTAGTTGATACACTAAATAATTTGAAACAAAATATTCAAGTTGGCATCGCGCTATCTAATATGGATGATTTATCTGACATTCACATTCATTTAGATACCTTTCAGGTATGTAGCGATCTCTTTATCTGTTTGTACATTTCTTTATTTTGATTAATTATTAATATGTTCTTTTTTTTTTTTAAATAGAAAGCTATTATTGACCAGGGAAAGAGACTTGTAGAATCACAGCATTGGCTATCGGTAATGCATTATGTATGTGCAGCGTGGAATGTTACGAAGCAATTATATGAAGGAGAAAATCGAAGTTTATGTAATTTGACACACAAGTGTTTTAAAAACTTGACACATTTTTGTTCACAAGCTTTGAAAAAAGGAAATTTTACAAGTTCCGTATTGGATATGTTTACCGAGAGGTATTGATAACAAACAAAGTTTTATATTTAACGTAGATATTACACTTCAATTCTATTGAATTGTTTGTAGGTTCCATATGATGGTTGAAGATTATGAGGACTTAAAAGTTTGTTTACAACTGATAAATGAAGTAAAAAACAATGAAACCTGAACACTTTTGCTGTATGTATGTCAACGAGGCCATACTAGTTTTATATACATATATATTTTTAATATATGCACAAATTTTAATCCTGATTGTGATGTAAAGACTATGAGTCTTGATAATTGTTAGAGTAGCTATATTTTTTTACTACTTCCTTTTATAATAATATCACATAATGAGATTTATACAGACCGGTATCAAAATAGTAACGTTAAGATTATTTAAGATAATCAAATAATATTTTTATATTACGTTTGTATTAATTGTTTGAGACGCGCGTTACATTTTATAAATTTTGTAATTACAATTAATGTTACACGAACTGGAAACATTATTTATAAAGGATATTACGTTATCAATGCCAAGATAACTTATTTCAGACGCATTTACCGTTATTCTCTATTTTGTTATTTATGATTTATTTACGGTAGATATTTTCTTTTAAGATATTTATATGATTTTAACATAATATAATATATTTCATGTATATTTTGTCAAAAATACTTGGGGACGATATTTTAGTACAATTTCTTGCCTGTATCTTTTCATGACAATAAACATACATTTAAACTGATTTTTTATTAAAAACAATTTATTCGTCATAATATATCATGCATTCTTACATAATATATCCATTATTACTTCTGAAAGGCACATACTTCATTTACGGGTGTATCGTGGCATAATGTGGTATGATGTGGTATGATGTGTGTATGTGTGTATGTGATTGTGTGACGTGTCAGAAACACTCTAAGAAGCGTGTAAAATTTCACTTCACATACATACTTGTACACTTTTCTCCGACAGTATAGCGACAGTATAGACGATGCTCAGAATCTTTCTGATCGAACCGTTCGAATTTTTACTAGGCGATAATTAATCAATTATATATGTGTCTAGTCAAATGTTAAGTCAATTATCTAGAGATTCGCACTGATGGATACTACCCAAACGTCGGGGAAGGTCGTCGAGTACTGTTACGTACCATCATTGAGATTCTTTCGATCTTCTTTGTGTTCGCGAGCGCAAATTTTCTGTTTTATTACGGGTCATTTAAAAAGTGCGTGCTGGCAAGATTACATTATACACCACTTTTAGGAACATTTTCGAAATCCGAATTTGCCTCGGTCGGATTTGGAAAATTCCACCTAGACGAATAAAAAACGTAACAATGAACGCAACAATATAATCTGACTTCATCTAAAATAAACATTTAGATGAAACAAATCAAACGCGTTTCGTCTACGCCTCTCACGTAGGATGTTTCGCGTAAAATAATATGCGTAAAATAAAAGTTGCTTGTTTAACAAGGAAAACTTGGAACACCGTTCAAAAAGTTTCGCGATTCTTCTTTATCCAATATCGACAGGAAAGCATAGAAAATGGGAATGACTGTGCTTAAAAGGAGAACACTGTGTCGTAGTTTGTTCAAATTGTCTCTCAGATAATAAGAAAAAAAAGTTTATCTTGCGTCAAGTGCTAGCTACGTCAATTCCCAGTTGGACGTCCTTAACCGAGTTTCGGCTAAGAAGAAACTTTTTGAATGATCTTCATCGCGGCTTAACTGATGGATATTAAAACGAAAACGTTCCGTCTCTGAACTATGCGGTCACGGGCGATGAGATTGAAATTTCCTTTTGTACTCTTTCGCTAAAGGAACTGACTAACAATTGATAGTAATTAAAATTGAATCAACTTCTTGGTCATTTTTTTCTCTTACAAAGTAGATGAGAGTTCAAAAAATAAGAACGATTAAACTTTGCGCGTGTACAGGATCGAATTTGTCAATATTCCAGTTTCGTCACTATTATCCAATTACGTTCGACCTGTTTGTCAACGTAATGTGATTTGCCCATGATTCGGGCTTGCTGCAAGCTGTCCTTTGTTTCGTTTTCACAAAAGAGCGGAAAAAGAAAAGAAAAAAACATAAAAACTATACAAGAACGTTTCGCTCGCTTCGTTCAGATGACAATGGGACGCGATTAAATTAATTAAAATAACGATCCATAATGCGACGATGCAACTATGATACTTAACGAGATAAAGCTGCGAATCGAATACTGTGGTAATGAATCATCGGATATTACGAGTTCGCCGGCTGAGACGCGCTTCAGTCCACCTTCGCCGGCTGCACCCTTGGATATAGCTGCAAGAATCAATTAGATAAGCCATGAAACAGATGGAATTATCGAGAATGGAACAAGGGATGCTTCGAGGTTTAAATTTTATTTGTGCGTTTCTGCTCTTTTTTTTTTTTTTTTTTTTTTAAATTAAAAAGAATTCCGTGCAGGTAGAGTCTTTTTTTTTTTTTTTATTTAAAATTGCGTGCGCCTAAGGATTAAATCGCGCGTCATTTTTTATGACAGAGAAAGAAATTTTATTTCTCAAACGACGAGAATTGGTCTATTGAGCGCATATTTAAAAATAGTATTATAATAGCAAAGTTATATATCCTTGTTACATGTTGATAGGATAAATTGAATTACTGAAGAAACAACACGTGAAATCATGTATTTAAAAATATTTTTACAGAACGTTCTATTTGCGTAATACATGAATTTTCTTTTAGTCTTCTGATCATTATTAGCAAAATGAATATAAAATTGGAACATGATTCTATCAATTTGTTTATTCGACTCGTTCGATTTGATATAAGTCAAGATCGTAACGAAGTGATAGTCGTGCAGTTACAAAACTTATAATTTTATCTGTTATTACCGATACTATTCTTAGATGGATCACGTTAAGACATGAAGCAAGGGATACAATTAAACGTTCGATTCCATTAGATTGGTTTGATCGCCCGACGAGTTATTACGTACTTCGTGGCGGTTATGCGATCGGTTCTATATTTACGCGCGTACATTTCCTCCAGAAGCGATAAAAAAAGATTTTTTAAAACGCAACAGCGGCAATATAAATTGAAATGCAATGTGATTTATACATTTTTCGTCTCACTCGCGCCCGAGTAAAGTGATATACGACAGTTTGATTAATTGTTTTTAGATATTGCAATCATTGGCCATGACTTTTTATTAGTCGTAAAACTGTATGGACGTGGCGATATATCGGCGACGATATATCTGTCGAGCTTAAAGCCTCGCGCGAGCACAATGCAAAACGAAAGATGACGGGAATATCGGTGACGATTATTAAATGCCGATTACTTTTCAATAATTAAACTGCAGACGTAACCCACGCGTCGAACGCATATTTCGATTAATTACGATAACTCGAAATATGACAAAACGTCAATGTCGATAGCGATGCTAAAAATGTGCCACAATTACGCGTACGTTTGATATGTTTATAAAATAATCGTGCAAAATTATCTACATATATATATTACGCAAGATATCGAAATTGCTCGACAACCGATCTACATTGGCACGTTTTCCTTCTATTTGCAGCTAGATGCGAAGAAGAGTCCGCTGGCGCTTCTTGCTCAGACTTGCAGTCAAATAGGAGCCGACACACCGTCCAATAAATCACTGCTGGGTTCGTTGGACAAAGGTTCAGGCAACAAATCGTCCAAGTCGACGGATCAATCACGCGAGAAATCGTCGCCGGCGGTCGTGGTCACGTCCGCGTCGGATTCGGCCAAGACCACCTTCAAGCCGTACGAGTCCTGTTTGGGTCGTGAGAAAGCGTCGAGCCCGGACGAGCAGCGATCGGCCTCTAGTCACTCGACGTCCGGTCGATCGAGGACACCTGGTAGCAACAACAAACGATGCTCCAGCAATCAGAGCGCCTCGTCGGTTCGTACGGTGACGCCGCAGGGGCGGAAAACCGCGACGCCGAACGGCGACGTGGCACGAGAGTCACCGGCCTCGAGAATATCGTCCGCGGCGAATCTCTCGTCGGGTCAGCTCGACTCGTCGAGTTCGTCTCAACCGGCGGTCGTCAGTAGCCCGTCGTTACAAGGGAAACCTTCTTACAGTCCGGCCGGTGTCCTAGCGATGACAGACCCGTCCATCAAGGATCTCCCCTTGGGTACATTCAAGCCAGGTGTCAGTCTAGCCTCGTCGAGCTCTGGTTATTTAGGTTACACGCCGCAGATACCAATCGATGTAACAGCCAGTTCTTTAATGTCGCAGCAGGCCGCGTTGAAGAATAGCCTGGTGGCCGGCAATCCCTATCTGAGTTACGCGAGGCTGAAGAGCTCCTCCGACGCTTTAATGCCCGTCTGCAGGGATCCCTACTGCACCGGTTGTCAGTTGAACTCTCATCTGCTGGCCCATTCTGCGAACGCGGTGGTGGCGAACGGCAAGTTGGCGAGCAACGGCACCGCCGGCTCCACCGGTGCTTCCTGTCCAGCTGGATGTACACAGTGCGATCACAAACCTGGGTCGGCGGTTTACGGAGCGTTGGGCGTAGCCGCGTACGCGCACGCACAACTGGCAGCATTGGCAGCGGCCTCGCAGCTTCCCTACGTGTGCAACTGGATAGCCAGCGACACGGCGTACTGCGGCAAGAGGTTCTCCACGTCCGACGAGCTGCTGCAGCACTTGAGAAGTCACACCAGCGTGTCGAACGGTAGCGGCGTCGCGGATCCATCCGCGGCCGCCTTGTCCCTGTTGTCGCCGTCCGCCGTTGGACTACCACCGACGCATCCTTTGTTCTCCAGGACTTATCCCACGCCGCCGTTGAGCCCGCTGGCAACCGCGCGTTATCACCCTTACGGGAAACCTTCGCCGCTGCTGCCACCGCCTTTATCGTCGTTGGGTTTACCGCTGCCGCCGCCTCATCCGCACACGACCGCCGGATTGCCACCGTATTTCTCCCCATACTCGCTGTACGGAGCTCCTCGCCTTGGCGCCGCGTCCGGCTTGCCTCAATGAGTTCTCCACCGTGGGCCTCGACGTTGCCGACCGAACGCGTTGAGATGTATCAATCGTTTAACTGTGATACACGTGCGAGTATAGAGAGAAAAGTGTTTGGACTAGAAAGAGGAAGGTACGGGACTGAGCAAACCTCACCAAGTATAACCTCGCATCTACGTTTCCCGAGATTAAGTTACTCCGTTTTGATATCGCGGAGAATTTTCCCTTCACCCTCTCCTGTCGATTTATCTATTCGCCTTGGTTGAAACTGAAGTCTCGTGAATTTATCTGGACAAGTTTGTTCGGTCAAACGGAAGACACCGAAGACGACGTGAACGTGTTTTGCCGTGAGAGATATCTATCATCCAGTGTCATCGTTGAGATAGCCGTAAGTTTTACCTGTTCGCACGTGTCGAATCTTCGGTAGAAAGTGCAGGAAAGATTGCAATTGTTATAGTGTACTAATCGTTTAACTGTGATTCTCGTGCAAGAATAATGGAGCATATAGTGAAGGGGAGCAAATCTGAAACTAACGTGTGCCTGAAAGAACTACTTAATGGCTGCTGCGTAATAATTATTGACTATCGAGGCACCCTCTCTCCCTCCCCCTCTTGATCTTAACACCAGTATTCACTTGTTTTTCTGCTTACGTTTGACGAATATCCCAACACTCGACCATTTTTTCTCTCGTATTTTTCAACGCGAATTTTTACACGACGTTCGAACAATTCACACTCGTACGCGCGCATTCGACCACACGCTTACCGTTATTGCATCATTTCACGTCACGCTGTCGATGAATTTTCGTTCTCCGATAGCACCGATGATTTCCGATTAAAAATCATTTCTCGTTGCTGCATCGAACTGAAATATATATATATATATATATATATTTAGCCTGCACGATGGCCCTTTAATTTCGAAAAAAAAGACAAACGAGTGCCACGGGTAACGTCGAAAAAAAAAAAAAAAAAAAAAAAAACAAATTTTTCCATTTTCAACCAAAGATTTTTCAATAGCAATTCAGATGTACCTGATCAAGAGTGTCTCGACATAAAAATTTGAAGATTGAAAATTATTATTATTAAATGCAAACTCTCCTTGAACTTGAAGAAAACAAACATCAGATAAAAAAAAGGCAATTTCCTTTTTGATCCTGGAATGATCATAGAGCAAAACCAATAAACAAATGGCAAGTTTATCTGCAAGAAAAAAAAAAAAAAAGAACATCGAATTAATTTCTACATCCAATGTGTCGTATTAACTGCAAATGCAGGCTTGGCAGCCACGACAGATAACACGTATTTCATAGTTGTTACGATATATATTTTTTGCATACATACCTGAAACGTGTCCTGATTGCTGAGATCGAACACGAGAACGTAGGCGTTCGCACTTCGTAGCCCGTAATAACGGAAGTCCGTCCATTCGAGGTGCGAGCTGACCGGAAAATACGGGATCATCGGTAGATCCGTAATTTTTAGTTCGTACAATCGATCGGCGAGCACCACGCTCGGATAGAAAGTCTCCCTACGCTCGGTCGGCTTGTACTCCTCGCAGAATTCGCTCCACACAAATTGCTGGAACCCACAAACGAGTACTAACGCCGTGTTCCCGCCGATTTCTCCGATTCAAATTGTCGTTCTCGTTGATGCCGACAAATGGCGAGAACTCTGGGACTTTTTTCTGGGAAAACTCGAAAGCTATCGACTGGTTTGAAGTGTCGTGCGCAATCGGCGATCCATTCGGCTTGTCGACGTTTATTTGTTTGGAATATACACTGCTTGCCAAAAAGATTGCAACACTTGGATATAAATTAACAAATTGTAGAAATTTAGAAATCACATGCGTGTTTGGAGTTATTAAAATTTAGTTTGATAATGCCAGTTCGCGGAATCCGAATTTGTTATTTATTTTTTTGTCGTCGGTTAGTCAAAAAATTATGCGAGTTTGTTGCTTCAAAGTGTCTTTTTTTTTTTTTTTTTTGTAGCTTCCGTTGGTTTAGATTAATTTCATTGTTGACAATTCATTATAATTTTTTAATGTCGGACAAAATAAATGTGCAGTTTGAAGTGGAGGAAGAAAATAAAATTTAATTAATACATAGAAAAATTGGTTTAAAGCTTTATTATAATGGTGGAAAGGCCCATAGAATGAGTATATAGGATAATCTTGGATAACAGAAATTTTACGGGAATTTTAAAAAATTTATACATATATAATTACGTTAATCTATAATGTAATAAGAATAATATAATATAAGTATAATAAGGAAAAAAACCATTAAAAGAAAGGAATCATTTTTCTGTAGTTGGAAAAAGAAGTAACATTCTTCTAATTAAAAGATTTTAAAATTTTATTTAATTGAGAAAAATTCATACGACGAAATTGAGATTTAATGGAAAATCTTGTATTCGACATATTTCCCGATGCAATATTCGCTGTTCCCTTTTCGACGACTTTCAATTTCCTCAAGAGACGACAGTTAACCGGAAACTGGCTTCGGAAATGAGCGGAAGTCATTCGTATCTTGCGAAGCGATGTTCGTCACAGTTCGAGCCGAAAAGCTGAACCTCTTGTTAGCTTTGCTAATAGGGTATGTGTCTTGTGTGTGAGAAATACTTGTGTTTTTCTTTATTAAATTTGTCAACGTTCAGTGAAAACTGTGAACACTTTTCTACTTGTACTTTTTCGTTAATTCAATTCGCATTGAAATAACGCTGATATCGGTTAGTTGGAAAATTTAACAATTCTTTTATTATTGAAGTCTCATTGTTTGTTTAATGAAAGTTAAATATGAATGAAATAAACAATGAATTAAATCATTTCGTTTATATTTTATATCTGTTTTTTATTTAAATTCTTAAATTATTCGCAAGAGTGGATTCTACGGCTGAATGCTGTCAAGTTTTTAAACAAACTCGGGCATTTTCAATTTTCCTGCAATTCTCTGTGTTGACGTTTCCTGCATTTTTAAAAATTCTATTAACTAAATATACGTCCAGAAGTTTCGTGAAAGATGCAGCTACTCGTGACTTCTTTCAGTCCCCAGTGAGCTTACGCGAACATCGATCGCGGTCTTTAAACCGGCTTGAGTGTTAACAGGTCTCGTTTTTCCACTTTCTTATTCTCGGAATTTTCCCTCGAGTATTATAAAAATTTTATCCCTCGTGTTTCTCCGCTACTTTAAATTTCTTTACTGCTTTTCAACCTCTATTTTGCTCAAACTATAAACTTCCTATGTAATTAAAAAATATGTTGTAATACCCTTAAGGAATTGAAGAGCCATTCTTAGAATGTCATGTTTCCAACATTCTCCAAAAACAGCTCTCTAGTAGAAGGATTTTTCGTACAAGTCTTTGTTTTCCGCACGTACTGATGTTCAAGGCATGCAGGTTATTGTTCTAAAGTAAGAATATTCGAAATAACACGAGTCACGTTCGATGAAGCATTTCTTCTAACTCTGAAGCAAAAAACCAAAGAACCATCTGCTCGGTATAAATATGGTTACTACTCAAGGAAACAGTTCAAAGTGGGGATGATAAGTATTTTGCGGAAGCACAATCATTCGGTCGACGTCTAGCTGCGTTTAATTTAGGTACGCGATGTCTTTGTTACGTGACGTTAGTCTGCCGCGTTTCGTATTAGTTTCTTCTTAGTTCTTCGCTGTGTTCGAGACCCTTTGTGCCCTATCAAGTTGCCCGGATGGATGCTCAGAGAGACGCTTGGAAAACCGAGTTGCACCGCGACAATGAGGTGTATATTTTGATAACCATCGTTGTTATGCTAAGGGAAAGTTTGAACAGACGAGCGTGTAACGTGTACTCGCAGTCAAACGGGGGAAAACGAATGTCTAATTGACGAGGTCTCAGTTGTTTGAAGACGTATCCAGAATGAATTGTATTGTGTTAGGAGGATCTCAATGGCGGAATTCAGTCTCGAGATAAGCGTCTTTCAATCGAAAGTTACAGCCTCTGGTCCAGCTGGGTTCGCGTCGCTTGCAAATTCTCGCGTGCCTTTAATCCGAGACGAAATTTTATCTCGGCGGCGAAAGTCGGTCTCGAGGAAAAACGTCTCTTAGACAGAAGTCACAGTCCCTGATCACACGAAAATTTTCAATGTTTCGCGTGCTTTTAATCCGAACGAAATTTAATCTCGGCAGCAAAAGCTCGGCTTCGAGGCAAAAATGTCCCACAGCTGATGAAAGTTACAGCCCCTGGCCACTCAGTTGGCATCACTCGAAATTTTTTTAATGTTTCGCATGCTTTTAATTTGAACGTAATTTAATCGCGGTTTTCGAGAAAACACATCTCTGAAATATATAACCGTAGCTAAAGGTCACAGCTTCTGGCCACCGAGTCGGGAGCCACTCAAAATTTTTAACGTTTCGCATGCTTTCAATTCGAACGAAATTTAATCACCTACACAGTTTATTTATTACTAATTAATACCATTATTATTATTATTATTATTATTTTAAAAGCGAAGAGAATTATTGTATATGACAAGATTTGAATACGTGAGTGTTAGTTATAAGAGATTGGTTCTCGAAATTACATTTATAGTTATGAATTATGATTTTATATTATTACTTGTATAATAACAATTTTGAAGAATTGAAAGCGGCTGAATGAGGTAAATAGATATATATTTCACATTATTTTTGTCAAAATATGTCCTTTTGTTTCAAATAATACAAGTTTTCGTCATATTATTCTAACAAAAGCTTTAATTAGACAGAAGATATAAATACATGTTTGCAGTCTCGTTTTGTTCATATTATTGACAGCTTAATTCATGGACATTATTATAATATAATAGCTTTCACATCGTGGAATTATTTTCATATTATTGCGTTGAAATCCCAGAATTCTCGTAATCACGTTTTGAGGATATTAAAATAATTAAATAACTTATCAAAAGAAAATATATATATATATATAAATATATTGTTTTATGTGTAGAAACAAACGTTTGTATAGTACACCTAACAGATATGTAGGTAATTAGAATAAATACGGTGATGCGAATTGCTTTAAAATTGCGTGGAAACTGATGATAATTAATTTAAACAAATAGTTCAAGCAACTTCAATTCGAAAATTAAAATCGTTATCACTCTACAACGTGAAAGAATCAATCAATCTTCAACGAATTCAAACGAATCGAAAAGTTTGAAAAGATTAATTTAAAAAAAACGAATATTTAATAGTTTCGCTAGTGAAGATCTGAAAGGATCTGTATTAACAGCCACAGAGATAGATATCGATTCGATTCAACGAAAAATCAGTGCTCACCCTGATTATGCTGGACTTTCCCACCCTAGGTGCACCGAGAAACACAACTTTGACACGATCCAGAGTGTCTGCAGGGCTTTCTTCCTCTTTCGATCCACTTTCGGCGTTTTCACAAGTTATTGTCTCGCCTCCTCTCCTTTCCAAGTAGTCCAGATCCAGCTCTACGAATCATTTATACAATTTACGTCTTTAAAAATCGAAGAAATAATACGGAAAATAATCATCTGATAAGATTTTCCGTGTAGCTAGCAATAATAAATATCAATTACTTTGGCATAGTGCTTGATTATGCAAATTAGTTCAATTAGTTAATTCAATCGTTTATTCGATATATATTAGGGTTATTTCTTTGTTCTAATAAATAGAATTTCCAGTGTTTTTGTTTCATAAATTCGTATTTTTAAAATAAATTTATTTTTTTTAAATAAATTACTGTTGTTCGAATGTGAAAAATACCTGAAATATGTGATCTAGCATCTTACTTTATGGTGGAGTCATTTTTTTTTTATTCTGATGCCTTTGTTCTAGAAAATTCGTATTTTAAGCTTCGCTTGAAATGAGAAAATTAGTACAACAGTAGTTTGTACAACAAGGGGTGTCACAAATCGATAAAAGTGAATATAGTCCGATATTTTGTCACTGATATCGAAAATGGATTGTTTTTTAGTCACCTTGGAACTTTTTCGAGAAAAAGTTTATTCGCGAACCATGCGAATATTTTTGCTTGCGTGACGGTTTCTCTTTCTTTTTACGTCGTTTATTCGGTAATCAGAATATTGGTATTACCTGGTGATCCATTTACTATGGACGATTTGAAAAATCAGAAATTCCAATGATTTCAGTAGGATACGTTTACGCACGTATGTAACATAATATTTTTGTTTGATATTTAGAATTCTAGTAACGCGATATTCAGTTTTTAACAATTTCAAAATATTTATTTTTAAAGGTTCTAGTGTATATGTAAAATTTAGTTTGATATTTAAGTTCTTTTTTTATAACTGAAATTTTATTTCGTGCGTAAGGGAAAAATTACTTTATAAAATGTTTTTCTTCATTTCTTGGAGACAATTTATTTATATTTAGCCAATATACATTCAACAATTAACTATTCCAAATTTATAAAAATTTCCAATTCTGTAATTTCTTCAGAAGAATTTACGTTCTTCAAAAAGTTGATTGATATTTGATCTAAATTCTATATGATACTGATGTAATATTTTGAGACTATATTTATTCATGGTTTTTATACAAGATTATACGAATATTCTGATTGCAATAATAAGATTTTGATATTATCATTACAAATTTCCTTAATATTAGATAAAAGTGATTCATAGTAAGTCTATTTTTGTTCAATATAGTTAATAATTGATTCTTCAAGTTCAAACTTCAAAGGGGACATATCGTGTGTATGATTTAAAATTAATTTAGAAATCTATAGTGTAATGCGTATGTCTCAAATTATTATTTATTATCATATATATTACATTTATTGTTTTTCAAATATCTTTCATTATCGTATAATATCTACTTTCAATTGTCTTTGATAATATCTACTATTCGGAGTATCATTGTCAATCATGTTTTCCAATTTTTCGCTTCTTCTCTCTTTGCTCGTTTTCCAGTAAAAAATCACCAACGTTGAACTCTCCTAATATTTACATATGTAGCTGCAATATTTACATTCCTTCTGCAAATATTAAATTTATGTTTCCACTCACGTTTGCGATACTTTTCTGTGGTTTAAATCCCTTATTAAAAAATACGAATATTCTGTTCATTGAAATATTTGTTTACAGATTATATTTGAGTGAAATTCGATTCTTCTCGTTCGATTTTATTACTTTCTAAAGCAAAAAAAAAAAGATGTATCAGAGTGAAATTTTACTTAATAGAATCAACGTAATTTGATAGAATCAACTTTATCACCAAGAATCTTGGTGATAAGTTTTAAGGATTAAATGTACGGAGCATACATTTTTCCTAAGAAGAAAATATAATTGATAATTGATAAATTTCGGATGTTTATACATTTATCAGAAACTAAGGTTCCAAAAATTTGTAAAATGCATACAAAATAGAATATATTTTATAATTTTTAATAAATGGAACAGATTCAAGTTCTATTTTCATGCAAATCTATAAAAATATAAATTTGCATGAAAATTCGTACTCCAGTAATGTCAAATTCGTTGCTATGGATATATAAATATTCTACGGTGTGTTCAATATTTTTTTGCACCTTCGTAATGAAGCATTTACAATAAATACGTACAGAGTGTTCTAGTTTTCATGATACAAAAAATGATTCTACGTAGAAAAAAAAAAAAAAAAGAAAAATAAACCGTAAATATAAAATAAAATGTGACGCCTCGTTTTCGAGAAAATAGAGTTTGAAAATTTGTCAAGAGTACACTCAAATTAAATTAATTCAGAAATTAATTGGACAAAAGTGAATAACGTACAAAAAATGATTCAGCACGCGAAAATAAGTTTTTAGTAAGATGTTTTGTTTCCGAGAAGATTAAATTTCAAAATCAAGCGCACAAGTATCGAAACATTACTAATTTAACGAAACATTACTAAACCGTGTTTTGTTGGAAACGAGGTCTTAAATTATAAAGTTTTATTTTACACTTGTCATTTGTTCCCGCATGTAAAATATCCTCCCATTATTATTTACTCCCATCGAGTTAATCAAATAATTAAAGAAAAAAAAGTTCAAACTCAGTTTTCTCAAAAATCTTAAATGAAAATGTTATTCTTTTTTTCCAGAATATTTTTCCATGTATTATAAAATCACCTCTCTTCCGGTTTTTCACCATAAAAACTAGGATACCATAAAAACTGGAGTAAAACCATATGATATGAAAACTACGCATGCGTATAACAATTTTTTGTTATTTTTACTCGTAGATTTTTTTTAGAAACTTCTCCTAAAAACAAATTGAAAAGACATTGTTATAGCATGGGAACATGCTTTTACCTTAACACTCTATTATACAAACGATCGTGCATTGTGCCTTTTTGAATCAAGATCATTATACAAAGGCTTGATTGCAGCAGCACTATGATATTAATGGCGTAATGCGGCTCTTGTGCATGAAATTTGGCATAAATCTAGCTACGTAGCTTCATAATAACTAGAAATTAACAAGAAAGCTTCAATAAATCGTGGATCCTAATTTTAAGCCAATTCAAGCGTTTGTTATTTTTGATTTTTTCGATTATTTTAATTTTTATTCGATCGTAATGTCTGACCGAATTCATTTGAAATGATATTATCATAACGATGTTATTTATTACGTGCTTATTATTATATATCTGCTGGAAACAAGTCAGTTACTCTTACTTCTACAATTTCGATTAATTAAGGCATCTATTCGATGAAATTTTCGTGTATTAATTGGTAATTAATATTCGATGCGCGTAAATATGAAATAATAATATAATTGGAAAACTTGAAATCAAATTGGCAGTGATAAAGAACGAAGATAAATAAATTTTTTTGCAAAAAAATTATTTTTCACGTTTTATTCGTATTATTAAATCCACATTTCATCTTTTTTGTCCCATAAAATTCAAAATGTCGTCCCAGCAGACTGGTTGTGAATTGATTTTCTGACTTTACAATTTTTTTCACGATATTTCCAATGTACTAACTTCCTGTTAACATTTAACGAAATTAAATTCCCGCCTACTGAGAGAAAAAAAGGCACGGAACGTTATTTTCAGCGACCGTCGGAATTGCTTTTTCTCCTTTTTTTCTTTTTTTTTTTCGTAAAAATGTAGCAGAGAGATTTTACGATTATTTTTGAAACTTTTGCATTCACGGGGCGAACACAAGCTTCAGGAACGCGTTAATACTGAAATAATTATATTTTTGCTGCTGTCGACCCATTATCTACCGTTCCGCGATAATCTGTATAATAAGCGGCGCGATGAAATTCCATTGTCGTTACGAAAGTTTCTTCGTAGCGATAAGTTTAAAGAGAATAAAGATGTTAGGAATTTATTCTGCAACTTTTTGAAGTAATTAACGGTCATTTGAAACACGTTTTTTACGAGATGTACGGTAGATGGTCGTTACATGATTTCAACAATAATCGTGTTTCGCCAATAAATGATACGTATAGATAAATGCACACATTTTATAATAATTACAACAGGGATGTAATTTTTAAAAGTTGAGAAATAGTTGCATTTTGACTAGAATTATTTACTGGAATACGGACATCTCTGTAATTTTATATTTTTGTGAACACAAAATGGAATTTAAATACATATCATATTACTGTATTATTATAATAATTATAAAATTATAATACATATTTTATACATATTTTACTTTCTAATAAATATTATATTAAACGAATTCAGTCTTCAAATAATGATATAAATTTGAAGGTACTTTAAGATATCATGCATTTTAATTAAAACATTGTACATTATACATTCCAAGATATAGTTCCTCTTTTCGCGTAAGTTTTCCGCGAGAATTTCGAAAACAAATTTCTAGGAATTTTATATACGTCGCTGCAATAAAAAGTTCTGAAATTTTCCCTCGTAACAAAGAAAATTGTTAACCACTTTTTAAAACTTTTATTGCTTGGAAATTGTCTCGATAATTACATTTTGCTAGTTTCGTCGTTCGGGAATAACCAAATTGTGGTAGGTCATTTTTCCAATCAACCGCTTTCATGATTTTTATTTTTTTCGCGATAATTCGAAATGTTTTCGAAATCACGCGAGACAATAAAGTTCGAACTTTGTCGAAGTGATTTTCGCGATAATTGCGCAACATTTATTCCGCAGAAATCTTCTTTGTCGAACATAGTAGTATTGTCATTTTTAAGCGCAACAGCGATGGCTGTTGTCGCCCTCGTGCCTTCATGATAAATTCAGAATGTTCAATTTTTCGTCTGGGTCGCTGGATAATCGACGTTTATGAAATTCGCTTTATCCTCGCGAAGAATATTCAATGAATCGAGCTGAAATAACCGCGAGGACGACCAATCGGACGAACAATCGTGCGTTTCACCGTGAAAATACCGGCTCCCCTTTCCCTTTAAGCGATTATTTTGCAATTTCATTTCAATTATTTTCATCGAAACGATCGGCTTCGAAACGATACGAATAATTTTTCCTTTCTTTCTTTTTTTTTTTTTTTTCTTTCTTCTCCGAGCTCATTCCATTTATTTAATTTCTCCCTCTGTTTTTTTCCCTCCTCTTTTTTTATTACACAGTCGAAATTTGCTCACGATTAACGACGGAATTTTATTTGTAACGTCTCTCTTTGAGCGATGCAACGCGCTCTGCATTTGGCAGCGTTTTAATGAAAAAGTCGACAGCTTTGTTGGGGGCCAAAGAAAGTTCGTTCTTCGTTACTCGAGTGTCGGCTCGTTTGGTAAATATAAATGTGGCGTATTGTAATTCCATCGATCTTTCATATTCAGATAAATATACATATGTACGTATGTTACGACGCATCGACGAGCATAGGTAGAAGTATGGATTTATTGAAAATATGCGGATCAGTTTGTTGAACACACGAAATTCTCTGCACGTACCTGTTTGCCGATTTCGCAATAAATGCAAAATTTACATGAAAATTGAAGCATAACCAGACAGAATCATTATAGAGAATGTAGAAAAACTATGTGACGTATTGAAAATGGAGTATTTCTTTCAGTAGCGGAGACAAATTTTTCCTTCTTCTGCTTTTTTGTTTGTTTTTATAAAAATGTGAAAATTGCGTGAAGATTCGTCGCGTAGTAATCGATGAATTTTAAATTATTTTCAACCCTTCGGGTACTACAGTATCGCACAGATAATAATAATCGCAGTCAATAATAAAATTATTAAAGATCGCAATATTTTTGCAATCTTTTATCACAATTTATTGTATTTATTGTTCCATAGCTAGATATGAAACGAACTCGGCAATATAAATTCCAACTTAATGCCACGCGCGATGAAATATTTATTCCAATGATTTTGTAATATAGTTTCTGTCTATGCGGGAGTATTAAACTGACAAATGAATTCAACGATACAAATTCCGACTTTATGTCACAACAGGTGAGGATATTTATTTCAAGGATTTTATAATTAAATGTATACTTTGTGATTGCACGAAGATTGAAAGGTTTGAACGAACTTTTTTCGCGTCGAAGTGTTTAAACAATATAAACACAGTTAAACAATATAAATATAAATTTTTAACTGTCAGTGTTCAACAAAATTTGAATGATTTTTTTACGACTGTAGGTGAATATTGGTTCAACAATAGAAGTCCTAACTCACAGTGTCACAATTGCCGAGATATGCTTGTGTCTATTTCAAAGATTTCGCAGTTTTAAAAGAAATGTCTGCACTTGTCCGAGCGATAGAAAAAGCTTTCGATTTGTTGAGATTTCGCGGCAATATGACTACTTTAATATCAACGGGATCACATTCGTTGCCTGCAAACTCCGCCGGTGTACTAATCCATTTGTTCGATTGAAATCGAAATGTGCTTTTCTTTCTTCTTTCTTCTCGTTCTTTTTCTCTTTCTCTCGTCGAAATTTTTTCGCAGTTGGACGGGAGAAATCACTTCGTGCCGCGGCGTGCGCGAATAAAAAACGAGAAACAGAACTGAACGGAATTTCATAACAGGATTTTCCACGATGAATCGGGAAGTTCTCAAAACCGCCAACTTATTTACTCGCTTCTTCGTCACGCACGGGAATACGAGATTTTCCAGGGAAATTGAATTTTAACCCTCCCATGTTCGGAACTATGTTACCTGTCACACCTTCACTCAATTTACCCGTCATTAAATGATACATTGTAAAAAGGAATTTTCGAATAACGGCTTTTACGCAAATTTTACGTAATTTTCTGAATGTAATTTAAGAAATCGAGTTTTTACGTATTCAGGTACTGCAAAGTGGGTTTTCTTTATCATTTCTTACGAATACTTAAAATCTGTTTATTAGTCATTTGACACACAGTATGAACCTTTTCCATTTTTCCCCCATTTTAACATTCGAGCATCATAGCCTCAGAATGGAAAGTCTGCAATTAGCAGATAATCTAATTACTAGCTGACATTCTGGCCTGACAATATATAAGAGAAAATTCGAATATTTTACGTCGAATGTTCTTGGTCAGACAGATCTAAGTTATTTCGAATTTTATATTATTCCTCGCTCAGGCGAAAAGACGTGTAATTAAAAATAAAGAAAAATATATTGTTTCTTTTGATAATCTATCGTTTTGTAACTTTGAAACTCAATATAAATCGAACTAATTATTCACCGATGTACTTATTAAAAAAAGATTCTCTTCTGACGATAAAACTCGAATATTGAACAATCTGATCTAGAGACGTGAGGTCTGATGATTCAAGAGACCAGTTGATTGATCCATCCCCGAAATTGATCGTAACGATCGTATTTTGTCACACTTTGTATTTTTGTTATAACTCTTTAACGAAACCTTTTTTGGTCTTTTTCCTACATGATGTTTTAGCTTCATTTTTGTCTGTAAGTTACGTTGACGAGGTTTTAACACTTATGAAACGTTACTCCCAAGTGTCAGGAGATAGAATCTTGTGTGTTTCGACGGGATTACGCGTTCTTGATCGTTAGCATTAATCGTATCGAAAAACTCGCGTTTGGTATTTTACAATCATACGGTTTTTCCCTCTGTTGTCGAGTGTTGCACGTAATTTTTAATTATCGATGGAAAACGATATTTGCGTTTGAAAGGGCACTGATAGTTACATTTCGCATTTGAATTAACTAGATTTCATCCATAAGCAATGTTTGCGTTTCAACGCAGATGTTGTGTGGGCGTTTGAACTCGATATTTGATGTGAAATAAACACGTTCGAATATTTTTGACGAGAGATTGATAAAGAAAATATACACGTGTTTTGATCGATGTTTAACGTGAAAATAAACACGTGAAAATGGGAAACTCAAACGTTAGACGAAATTAATTATCGTCGAACGATCGTCAAATAAAATACGAGAACAACAAACAAACTAACACGAAGTAAAGAGAGTTAAGGCTCGTGGAAAACCTCAAGTTGTCAAAAACTGCGTTCCATTTTGATTGATATTTGACGTAGAAAAAAAAAGCGATCGTGTGAAAATGTGAAACCTGAACGAGATTAATTATCAAGATTAATAATCTTCAAAACAAAAAATAAACTAAAACACGCTGGACCCGCGTAAAAGCTCAGATTTCCGATGAAAGTTTCGCGTCGCGTTGTAATTAGCCCTTAAAAGAACGTAATCCCCAACTGTGTCAAAAAACGTACGCCAGGAACCAGAAATTTTGGCTGGAAAGAAAAATCGAACGTCTAAAGGGAAAACTAAACTGAGAGAAAAATATTATAATAAATGACGTAATCTGAACTCAACTAAAGAAAAACATCTAACTGTAAGTAAAAATCGGAAGAATGCACAGTCCGGTTTCTTATCACAAAACCACCACAATAATCGTCATCAACGCAAAATAATAATCATCATAATCGCACGTAACGACACGAATCGAACGGTGAAAAGACTCGTCAAACTCAAATGAAAATCAAATGAAAGTCACACTGCACTTGAGTCGTCACAGTTCAATCATCACCACCACCAACACAATCGAAGAGTATCCCCACTCGAATAATCAAGATCAACAAAGATCAATCGCAGTTAAAATCACAGCTGTATGTGTGTGCGTATGTGTGTGCGTGCGTGTGTGCGTGTGTGTCACACGTTTGTTTTCTTCAGTTTCTTTTCTCCTTTTTCTTTTTCTTTTCGAGGATTCATTACCCAGTAGCCGCTTGTTGCCGTAGAGTGTCGGCTTGGAGTGCGTGTCGTTCTCTCTCTTGGCACGATCCATCGGGGTGAACGCGCGATTTCCACGGGTCGAGGCATGAACGCGGACTGTCGCACCTGCGAGAGAAGTAAGCGTGCCGCTGCTGGGGCCGAGCTTCGCGGCCGAAGCTCGCAACTCGACTGGCATCGGTGCTCTTCAGTACGGCCAACTCCAAGGAGCGATCAACACCGACGCTGATTGACGGCTCCTCGTCGCGCTTTTCAACACCGCGAGACGCCACGCGCTTGTTGCCGTTTTTTCCCCGGACGAAAATCCCGGTGAACAGCGGCGAAAGAATTTCGTCGTTCCTTTCGTCGGTCGCGAATCTGTCGATTGGGCAGATTTCTTTCCTTTCAGACAGAAATCAACGTTCGTTTAATTCGAGGACCGTGGAAGTGGTAACGTGGGATGTTGATTTCGACGTGTCGAGAGTATGATTCTCGATCGTTTGAACTGTTATCGTACAACGATCCAAATTCGTCTCGTTTTGAAGCACGATCCGTTTCCTCCGAAGGTGATTTTTATATCACAAACAGCAGGTGAAAATGTAAACTCTCGAGGAACTTCTTGTTTGGAAATTGTCGTCGAAATTGAAAATTTTTCTCGTAGCTATAGATCCATCTCTCTATAACAATTATTTAAAATTTCTACTATTGCACAAGTAGCAACTTCTTGAAACTTGTTGTAGTAATTGTAAAGAAAAAAGAAAATCTAAAGTCGTGTTGAATTCTATTAGATCTTTAACTACCGATTCTTGACAATTATTCTCATACGCGAAGACGTGCGAGATCTTCAGCTAATAATAAGATTTTCGCGCCAGAATCGTCCCTAGCTGCGAACGTGTTAACCCATGTAAAGAACCAACATTTGATCAAACATTTCATCTGTAATTCATATCATTGAATCCTCTATTTCTTAATATTTAGATCGTAAACCCCAAGATTCGTTTAATATCTTTTCGTCATTATGTCGTTACCTATGTTCCACAATTTTTGCGAAATTCGAAGAAGCATCGAAGCATCTATAATAATAATAAAGTAATAATTAAAATCAACACCTGCCTATGAAAAGATAAATAAATTTCCAAATTCTTTTATCAATAGTAAATGAAGTAAATTTCTATTTACTCGGTTACTAGGTTATACACGTTTTTTTATTTTTTATAATAATATTTATAACAAATTTTTTATAAATAATAATAAAGTAATAATTAAAATTAACACCTGCCTATGAAGAGATAAATAAATTTCAACAAATTCTTTAATAGTAAATAAACTAAATTCCTATTTACTCGGTTATACACGTTCAATTTTCTATCGCGATCTCGAGTATGATTTTACAAGAAAAGTTAGATTGATACAAGAGTTCATTTGGGATTATTCTGACGATGTTACAACAGAAGAGGTCTTAAATAAGAGGCACACGCTTAAAAGGAGCCATATTGTGCGTTTGTTGTTGAAAAAAAAGTACTTGTTCGTCTATATTTCCCGAGAAAGATATCGTTGAAAAGCAGATTATGCGATTGTAGAAATCTTTAACTTTGGACATATTATATTGGTTTCTAATATTGCATTGCTTTTAACAAAACAAACAAACGTACAACATATCGATTCTGCAGTGATCTGATATTGGAACAAAACGAATTAGATTTTTGAATATTATACATATCAACGAACGTGTTATTATCCATTGACAAAATATCAAAATGTAGAGACAATTTAAATTTCGCGATATCTGGAAATTTAAATTGGCAGATAGCAACAGCCCGATCGGAATATCGGCCGGGCATTAATGAGTTAAAATAAATCACGAATTAGTTCTTAATGTGTCGAATAACTCGCAGTTGGCTCAAATTTGACTTGACCCAACAGTTGTCACTCGAGAGTTGAAAAGTAGAATTCGATAAATATAAATTGATCGAACGAAACGCTGTTTCGATGCAGCATCGATTCTTACTAACACTGAAAATATTTTTGAAATGGAAGACTGCTTTTGTCGAGTTGTTAAAAAAAAAAAAAAAAACAATTTCACAAAGATATTTGCGTTTCGAGAGTTTCACGTTTGGGAACTTTTATATCCGTTTGAAAATGAACTTCGGTGTTAATTTGGAACACTCAGAATTCTTGCAATTTCGGTGCCTAACGTGTTAAACGGTAATTGTGATTGTAATTCGCGCGCATAATATCACAATGTTGATCCGTTAATCTCGCCAAAAGTTCCTGCATAAACGGAGTATTAAAGTAATTAATGCCGGTTGTAATTAAACAGACGGATTGAACGCGTGCACGTAATTGACTAATTTCGCCTTGCATTAATTATGTTGTTGCTTTAGATACCGTTTCGATATTATTCGCCTGTCTCTGATTCAATCTTGCATTTATTTCTGGCGTCACAAGCGAAAGGCATAAAAAAGAGGAAAAAAGCAATCTGACGTTCAATTAAACCGTTGAACACGTTGGAGAGATTTTCAGAATATAAATCTCGTTAAACATTCATGTTTAATTGAATCATTAAATATGCGG
This sequence comes from Frieseomelitta varia, assembly GCF_011392965.1. NCBI lineage: Eukaryota > Metazoa > Arthropoda > Insecta > Hymenoptera > Apidae > Frieseomelitta > Frieseomelitta varia. The sequence continues at coordinate 351,993 of NW_025110146.1, forward strand.
GGAAGATTTTCGAATATACATTTCTGTTAAATTTTAACGTTTGATTAAATCGTTAAACGTGCGGCGAAAGATTTTCAAATATGGATTCTATTGTAATCCTAACGTTGATTTAAATAACTGAACGCGCGAAACAGATTTTCGGATACAAATTTCGCCAAATTTCAATGTTTAACTAAATCATTGAATCTGTTAAAAAGATTCTTAAATATAAATTCGATGAAATTGGAAAAAATTATTTCGCTAATGGGGAAAGTTCAAGTATTTTAATCTTTCTCGTGTGAAATGTAACAAGTATGTGTTGAAAGTAAGGAACAATATGTATCGTAAGAACAACAATGTAGCGTAAAATTATTACGAGGAGGAGCAACGATTTATACTTTTTTAAACTGTATTATCTTCACGTATGCTCTTTTGTTTAAAACAGGAATAGAATACAAGTATCTCCGAAGATAAAAATCTTTAAATATCGATAATGCAACAATACTGTATTAATATCTACGAATATTTATGTAAGTTCATATTTTTAAGAGGGGTCTTAGTAATTGAAGAAACAGAGCCTAAATCTATCTCTGAAATATTATAATAAATATCGTGCAATAAATACTACACTTTGTACAATATTATACTTTAATAAATAAATGTTTTTATATGAACATGGCGCAGGCAATACTACATTTAATAAATATTAGCACTTGGAATTTTATTTAGCCTCTCATATTGTACGAGCATATTTACAACTTTAAATTTTTCATAAACGCGCAAGATTCTATTCCATTTTTGATATTTTTGTATGTTACGTACATTCTGAGAATATTTAAAATTCTGAAAATGTCCTAAACCTGTCTGCAGTTTAATCATAATCTCCATAATTCTCGCACGTTTATTAAAATGTATACACTCTTGAAGATTACGATTTCACGAAACACAGATTTCGTTTTCGAAAGGGATTTTGAAAGAAATCGTATTAGAATCGGTGCGACTCGATAGCTATGTACAATCTGAGACTCTTAGAACTTTATATTTGGACCAGGGAGTAGAAGTTGAGACAGATGCCACCACATCTAAAAGAATCGATAACGAAGAGCTCTGATTCGTGACACTGCGAGAAATATTTCTGGTCTTCTAACCTTTTCGCTATTTCCGTCGGAAAACAATCGTACATTAATTCTATACGAAATACGTACCAAAACTTATTATTGCGACAGCATTTTCAAATTAATATCGCATCGAGTCTTTCTTTGTGCATTTTATTTTTTTTTTATTCACTTTTTTTTTTTTTTAATTACATTTTTGGACTGAAATGGAAAACATCGATTTGAAGCAGTGAATTATTTGAACTGGTAGTTATTTCAAATCATGTCTAGCTAAATAAGATAGTCGATACGTTGTACAAAATTAACAGATAATATATTATTCGAAAGCACGTCTTGCCAACGAAAAATTATTTAAAAGGTGGTCTGTGATAATTAAGAAACACTTTTCTATGTCACTAATTCTAAATATATAACTTGAAAAGAATTATTCGTGTATTTAAGGATTAAAACTAGGACACATTATTTTCGTTATTGTTATCGTTGCAATATTTACTTCAACAAATATGTCATGCACGGTTATAGATAGAAGGAGCAAGCAGAGTGCGCTTTTTTTTGCCTCTCTCTCTCTCTCTCTCTTTCTCTCTCTCTGGCTGAAAGTTTTCGTTCAAACGCAAGTATTCAAAACCATTGAAATCTTTGAAGTATAAAATACCATTCCATTCGTTTGAAATACGTCACACGAAATAAAATTTCAATTTACGTAGACCAATCGATAAATAAGTTGTACTCCCCACGAAAAAAAAGATACAGGTGCACATAAAAAAAATATTTAGTCAAAAAACACTTACTTAAAAAATATTTTTTATATTAATAACATAAACATTACATTCGGCTATAACTTTTCAGCATATCCTCCCCGAGCATTTGCAAGCACTTATCATAAATGAAGAAAACGAATCACGAATTGATTTTTGAAAATATAGTTTACGATACGTAATTGTTTTACCCTCAAAATATCGTAGAAACCTTTTCTATTTTATATTGTTTAATTATAAAGATATGTGCAATTTCGCGCTTTGAAGTTTACTAAATAAATGAGTAAACATCTGCAATCTACACAATAAGTAAATATTCTTGAATGTTTGTCATTTAATGATTGTTACATTTTGTATATATAATTCATAAATTGATCCTTTGTCAATTGCACGCTGAGAATAATCTTTTAGTCGCAAAAGTCATATAACAGCACAAATTTTTTTATACTGTACATTGACACTGATACTGTGTTTACACGACCATCGACTGGTAGAGATATATTTATATATTTTCACATAAAATAAATGTATGTTGTAACTTACTTATTGATCGACTCGTGTAATTTTTGCGAACACGAAAAGTTCCAAAGCTTTTTTTGGATCTCTTCGAGTACTAAGCGTTCGATAGAAAATTTTTTGCCAGAGATAGTAGCTAGCTCATCTCAACCCATTGTTAGTCCCAAATTCTAAAGTTTGGACATCCTAATCTCGAGGGTACGATCTCGGATTAACCTTCGATCTTGAGAGTCCAACTACTCGAGCATTCCACATATAAGGCTCACGTTCGACAATCAGATTGCAGATTTATTCAAGTTTCGCAATTCTAACAGGAGACTGGTGGATCTATCAGAAATTAGAAGCTAGTCTGAGATGTAAACTTTTAATGATTTTATGATATTTATGTGCAAATTCATATTGTACGAATATATTTCGAGAAACAAAGCTGTTCGGAGGTTCATTATTTTTCCACTATCTCACTCTTCTCTTTCTTTTTTATAAAAATTGAACAGAAAATTGTTTAAAATTTTTAATTTGGATGTTTCACATATTTTTGTATTTCATACGTATTCTGTACATTCTTATGTTTTCGAATTTGTTTCAAACTTGGGATTAGCGTAATTTCATTTCGAGATTCTAGATTAAAACGCGGGTTTTCTAGAGAAATATTTATATGTAATATAAAATACAAAAAAAGAAGATATTTAAGATGTTGGAGTTATTCCATTTAAGTTTGGAATTATTCTCACAACTTCGGAATCACGTTGAACTCCAGGATTCGAGGTAGACGGACGGCGGTTTCATAGGAATCATGTTTGTTGATGTTTCACAATATAGAGATCTGCTGTGACTGGTTTCTCGATTCCAAAGTTATGAATGCTGTTTGTGAGCTGGTCCCCAGTGAATTCCAGGATTCCCTGGCGCTAGTATGCATCTCTGTTATCCGAGGGATAGTTCGCATGATCACACGTGTATTTCAAAAGTGTCACGACTCTGTCAAACAACCCAATCCTATCTTGAAAACAAAATTTCATCAGTCTTTTTCTTTCTAAAGTCTACTTTTTTTTCTTTCTTTTTTTTTTTTTTTTTTTTAACAAGTAGTTTCACGTTTTTCTTGAAAGACTCGTTTGCATTTGTGTTACACGCATCTTTGCAATATCAATTAATCTCTTATCATTGAGTCAATTATACCAATTTAGGATTGAATTGTTATATTTAATTTTGAAGTTTTTCATTTTAGAATGTAAAAGTACAAAATAAAATTAAATACTCTAGATTTTAGTAATTCAAAATTTAAACGTCACAGATTGAAACGATGATAGTTCAAACATTTTCAAACATTCACATGGGTTAATTACTCTCAAGTCTGTATCATTTTTCAATGTTCTCTACTTCTTTGGAAACTATTGCTCGTGTAATTTCAGAGTAATCTTCTCCGAATCTATTGAATCTGATATTCAATTGCTGGTAGTCGCTACAAACTACCGGTAGTGGTACCAAACTTTAGATGATTTTAGGTAGTTACAATCGGATCCAGCGTGATAGCTGTAATAGAGTTTCGCGAATCTATCATTTGATGGATCACATCCCGCATGTCCGGTGATGCGATTTCGTATCGTGTTTCGCATATTTAGAGCGAAGCATTTTGTGTCTAATGTAACCTAATATCGTCTATCTTGGCTTTGGCTGCTTTTATAAAATCGTATGAATTAGCAATCGTTCTGATCGAATGTTTTAAATTTAACGTTATTGTTTCTTTGTTTGCAGCTTGGTGAGTTGAAAAACGCCACGTTCCAAAATATGAATCTGAAGCATCATGTTTGTTATTGGAGTGTAGTTATTAATTATTTTCAAAATGGTTTGAAAATAATTAATAACGTATGTGAATAAATCGATTGTTGCATATAAATTTCAAAAACTATTTATCAATTTGAAGCCAGAAGCTCGCCAGATTCGATATAATTCGGTATTTTGTCGATTCTTTTATTACACAGAGATAGATTACGCATCAAACCATCAATAAACATCAAATTTGAGAGAATTTTTTATAAAGCTTGAAACCCTGATTTAACAAAGCTGTACATCTCGATTACAATCAATCATTCACCAAAAATAATAGGCAATATTAATAATTCTAAATATTAATTTTAAATCTTATTGCACGAATACTTTTGTCTACTCAAAATATTACACTGTTTTGAATTTTTATTTAAATTAATTAGTAAAACGCGGAGTATAAACTTTATTTCTACTTATTTCTCTTGGACATTAGTGCAAATATTGTATTAATATTTATTAAAGTAAATTTATCCATTTTCCAGCTTTCTGATCTTTTTTTCTTTTCTTCATTGCACGCAATACATCTCTCCGCCACCGTATATCGGGCATTAATAATTACCAAACTTTTGGTAGTGAATTTTACAACTTTGGAGTTTTTGCTACTTGTTCGGCAACGTAAATTTTATTATTGCACAATACTAAGGTCGTTGCGAGTAATCGATAATGATCGACTTAATTCTGTTGGCGGAACACTCCAACCTCGGGACGTTAAATTAACAATTTACTGAGTTGTCGAAAGTAATTAACAAAAACAAAGGATCGTAAAGTGTTATCAAATTTACCTCGTACTTTGTATTTGGAATATCTAATTATGCGCCAGTTACGAGACATTTAAAGAATAAAACAAAGATGTATATATATATATATATATAAGAATAAACTAAATATTGTTTATTAAGTTATTTCTTCGAGATTTGATGCTACCCAGATGATAAAATTACGTTTCCATTTGAAGAGATGTTTTCTATTTAAAGTTGCTCACAAAACTAATCGAACAACTGTATGAAATTTCTATGAACGTGTTATGTGTGTGTTGTGTAAAACATTTTGTCATTTTTCATCACCACTGTAGAGAGATCCGACTGTCACGATTATGTCGGTCAAATTTGAGACTTGTGTATAGAGATTACAAAATTATTCGATACAAGTATAATATAGCTCAAAAGCCAAAAAATTAAAAAACAGAAAAAATGAGGATTTTAAACTTAGCAATAGAATTTGTACATTGAACTTGTACAATCTTTTAACAAACAAGCTCATCGAGATGAAATATATATGTAATTATATTTCTGAACAATTAAATTGAAAAATCCGCAAAAGTGGAGTTGGTATTGCTAGTCCAGTTGAAATAGCCATGTTTCATTATATCTCTAATATTCAATATTTAATGAGAGCATCTTCAGACGTATATAATACTAATTAATTTTAATAGCATAACATATTGTGTATTAACAGGTACTTACACTGAACTTTTGATATTGAATTCTATAACTTCAAGGTGTTTACCACCTGTTTAATAATGTAATGCCTATTGACGTAATTTTTTACTTTGCAATAAATCTTGTAATTTTTCAGATTGCTTCTAAATGTTACCAACACACAGATAAGCACATAACATATTCATAAAAATTCTTTTGTGACAAGTATTCGAATATTCGCGAACCACTGTATGTATATACTTATCCCTGATGAGCAAGCAGATGTTATTTTCGAAAGAGTGACGTACACTCTGAACGCATACAGCGATAAGAAAATTATATTATCAATCTTCTCGAATCAATATCTAGCATCTGACTTTACGTTAAATTTAAGTGTCACAACTGCTTTCATCTGATTACAAAATGCGAGCTGACAATTCTGATTTACGTTTCTCTTTTTTTTTTTTTTTTCCTTGCCCATTAGAGACATTGTTAGAAAGGACTGCGAAAGTTTCGAAAGTTCTCGGTAGCAGGAAACGAAACGAAAGTTTCGGACAGTTCAAAGATTTGTCACGATACCTGAATGAAAATCTAGATCAATCGTGAGGGTCTCGCGTAACGCGTGACAATTACTTACGACATTGTTTTTGCGGCGGGAGGCTTCGCCTCCTCCTGCCGCTCGCAGTTTTTGTCCCTATGATTATCGGTGTTTCCCAAGAAGCTTCTCACTAATTGCCTTCGAGTAAAAATAGTTGAGCAAATCTCCGCTTCACGGTATCACTTGTTAAAACGAATACTCTCACTGGGTAAAAAATATATCGAGATCGCAATAATCTCGATCACACTACGTGCGCGGCCGATACTGTCCCGTTTCACGTCGATTCCATTTGTCACGCGTTAAAATCGAAATGCCACGCGCCCGTGTTTGACTCGCACTCGATATATCTTCGTTACCTTTGACGTGTTAATTATTTCTTAATATATTCCAGCTACGAAACAATCGGGAATGCGATACACTAGGTTGATGCGTACGAGACGTCGTTTCTCAAACGTAATTTTCAGTCGTTCGTTCGATCCAAGTAACCATTTACTTATTTTCTTTCAATCGAGGCAACTGATCGAATTAAGTAGTAACAGTTTAGTCGAATTAATTACTCATTCATTCAGCGAACAAATTTCACAGTTTGAGAGGAATTATTAATTTCAGGCGTTGAAAATTCCTAGCGTTAACATTGCCACGGTGTTTTTCCATTCGCAATTTCCGTTCAATCCAGCGAAATACACATTTCCTAGCTTCTGTACATATAAATATAAATTACGACTGAAGAAAATCATAGATCAACAACGACAATCTTTATTGTAAAATCTCCTCGGCAACGAACGTACAGTGATTTGCAGCGAAGTGCTTCTATTTGAACGCGGTTGGCATTGACAAACGATTAACAAATTCAAAGTTCGTACGCACCGACCTAATCCATCGCACGCTGTAATTACGGTGATTGCACGGCCGGCGACCGATCCATTGATTTATTGTCAGACACATTCGGAATCCCCGACTGAACTGTCGTTGCGCGCTATTTAAGAAACCGCGTTCCCGTTCGTGGCCCTCATTTTTATCGACCCCTCGCCGATACACTCGCCGCAATAATTTTGCATCGTTGTGCACCGGTTATGTAACGTTTCAGCGTGACGATGATCAGCGGCCCGACACCCGACTCCGGTTTCATCCCTCATCCCTTGCCAATCATCGATCATCCCCCGGTCGCTTATTTACACGATCACTCTGCCGCCCGACCCACGTAAGACCACGATCCACCTGTTTCGCTCGCGGATTTCCCCTCTGGATCGCTCGTTACCGAAACGACTCTCCCTTCGACCGCCCCTGTCATACGACGACACACCGTGTAACCTAATTTCATCCGACGACGGCGACTTAATCGATGATTACACGATCACCAAGCAGGCCCGCGTCGCGGCACCCCGTCGATTGAAAAATACACGACTCATCTATGCCCCGTCGTCGCGTCCCTCCCGAGCTTTTATTACAGACGCTCGAGACGGTCTGAAAAAAGAAAGGAATTACAACGGTTAGAAACTGCGCGAACACGCGACGATCGCGTGACCGCCTACGATTAAGAGATCGTCGGCAACGGTCCGCACGAGTTGTCAGGCGGAATCGCGTCGATAGCCTGCGAGACGAGCGAGTCCACTGGTGGCCTCGGGGGCAGCATCTCGTGCGTTTTCATCGGTGGACGTGTCTCTCGCGCGGAACGAATCTCGACGCTGCCGTTTCACTTTCAGGTCGGGCTGCTGCCTGTCGCGCGGGCGACCACCGCGACCCAACACTTCGCGTTCGCTTCCCGGATCGAACGGAGGCTGTGCCGTTGGCGAGCTGGCGATAGATAGATTCTCGCCACGTTCTATCACGAGACGAAAGAACGAGGTGGCAAACGGCGTAGCACGGGCAGCATCACGAGAGCACGAGGATAAGCTGATTCGGTGGACGACGATGTCGACCCCTGGACGATCGAAGCTACCGACAGAGTCACTCTGTCTTTGCGCATGCCAGCCGGGCTTCGCGCCAATTTCTTTCCGTCAGATTGACTCCACGGTGTTTCCGACTGCCGCGTATAATATACCCTATTTTTCCCTACTTTCCACTCGTGCCCGAGATCTTGGGAATTTTGAAAATCTCACGACACTTGAAGGCGTCAGGGAAATTTTCAAAAAAATCGATTTCTTTGTTTCTTTTGTTTTAAATAGTAGTTCGAAGTCTTGGAAATAAGATGCGAAAGGCGTCCTAGCCTTTAAAACGACTTATTCTGGGGTATAATAATAAATCCGCGGATACAGAATAATTGAGTTTGTATCACTGTTTACAATTTTGAGTAGTATTGTAAAGTGTAAATCGTGCGATTCAAATATTACTTTTGGTGAATCGAATATTAGGGGACTTGGATTCAATTTAGTTGTGAACTGCGAGCCGCGATATGTAATTAAAAAAAAAAAAAAAAAAAAATGAAGTTTCTGAAACTTTGAACGCATTTTTCTCGAAACTGGGTTTTTAGAAACGGTGTGCAAGTTATCTCGGAATCTAACCAACCGATTACTGTGAAACTTGCTAGGGATTGACGATCGAGCATTTTTTAATTTTTAACAATTTCGAAAAATATGAACAACGAACGTAGAAATTTTTGGCATAAACTCGATACAACAAACACAAATAGTTGCTATTTTCATAATTTTCATAAAAATCCCTAGAGAATATTGTTTTTTTTTTTTTTTTTTCCTTTTTGTTGCAACTAATTTTGTTTGGCTGGAATCATGCACACCGATAGGTAAAAAAAGTTATGTAAAAGGATGCCGTTAAAAAGCTAAATAAGAGCCCTTTTTTTTCTTTTAAATTTCTAATGTTGCTTTTTACAGTTCATAATGTGTTAAAATAAACCACAAAAGCTCATGTCAATCAAATATGTAGTTTTCTTTTACTAGCCCTCCAAAGTATATATAATTTTCAGGTCACACTGTCCTGCCCCTTTAAACTATCATTTAGGCTCGCTTCGTCCAACGAACGAACGAACGTTCGAACTGTAGATTAACAGCAATTCAGGATTTTGGAGGATCCAAGATCTTGTTCGACTTTGACAGAATTTTTCACTTGCTTCTCTTCGATCTCGCGATTGTCATTAGAGACTTGACGACTTTGAATTTTTTTTTTTTACTGCGATCGGAATGATTGTTTGATCGATTGGATGCATCGACGAAATTGCCATGTTCTTTGGAGATTATTCTTTTTCGTCAAAGGAACGCTTGAATAATGTAATCGGGAAAGCACGTTTGTCGCAGGATCGTTAAGTGCATCTCGAAATGGAAATTTTAAACGTCAAGGAACAAGATTTACCTTGAACTTATAGGATTATTGAATAAAGGGAATGTACAATGTAGTACTGTTGATAAGAACACTTTTGGTGAGAAATTCGTGAATGTCGACTTTAATTTTTCGCATGATATGACGCGAATTTTCATTCACTGGACAAAATATTACGACAAATATTGAATGTCGGTAGAAAAATATTGGATGTTAAATTATGAGCTAAAACTTTTGAGCAGAAGTATATATTTTGTTTTTTAAATCCCTTAATATTAAATCTTTCAACTCAGTCATGTTTCTCTATCGTTAAAAATTTTGTAAGTATACAAAGAGAAGGATATTTCGTTTTGATTTGTTTGTCAGTTTCATTTTAATCCATCAAGTGCTTATTCGTTGCAAACGAACAAAATTAAGGCGTAAAAATTTGAAGATTATTGGTGAATTTGATTCAAGAGTCATAGTTACTATTATAACCGTCAACTAGCAAGACTTTGCACGAATATAGAGTCGTATTTATGTTTTATTTATTGAGATCGTTATATCGCATTTGCATACGTTTTTATGCTAATGCTCTCTTGGTGTGTCGAGTCTTAATAATTCGGAAGAAAACATTCGTGTAGTAATTTCTTTCCGCGAGAATTTATTGTCGTTTGCTTGCAAAGAATCTCAAGAATGTTCTTATTTCTCAGATATTTGCACGTAATTTTCTTGCTATGAATTTATGATTTGAATAATATGGAACAATAATATGGAATAATAATTGTATTTAGAATTTTTGTTCTTTTAATATCTGGATAATATCATTGGGTCATAAACTATAATAATTACAAGGTAGTTAATTTTATTTTTTACATTATATTCTCTATGATAAGGAATAAAATTTAATTAAGTAAAATATTCTGAAACGAATTGTAATTTAATTCTAAATTTTCATGATTCCCAGTGGCCCTGTGAGTATGAACTTAAGAGTCAATACAATGATCATAAGTAGTAAGTATCAACTGTTATTGATTACAGAGCAATTTATTACAATCAATTTTCAATTATTTTTATACTCTTAAATATTCTTATTTATCAATTATTTTAATATTAAGTTTAGAAGGAACTTTTAATTTATTTAACATACTGAAAATTATTAAAACTGAATCTTTGAACTCAAAATTAACAAAGCTATTATAGAAAAATTGCTTCAGGAAAATAGTTCTGGATGATACTCTAAAAATTCTCCGAAAATTTTGCGCATTCTTCTGACTTCTCGAATGACACGTAGAATCCACAGTTTTATCTCTTACTTCTAAAGGATCTCACTAGATCCAAATTTTAGTGTATCAAAAAAGAATTTGATATTTATCTTCAACGATTCGCATGCAAGTAGTTTCTAAACTTTATTTATTCGACGAACTTTTTCGAAGTAGTTTGCCAAGTAGTTTCTCGAGTATATATATTTCTGCTTCCTGCGAAATTGTATGCCGAAACTAGGTATCCGTTATTCGCGTGTATATCTTGCACTCGAAGGAAGGAAGGATGCTGCAAAAGAGGAAGACCTATTTATCATAGAACGAGGCCCCAGCCGATCGAAACTGCCTTCCGGTAAAGCCACTCTCCCCCAATGGGCATGCGCATTAAACAATCACGCAAGGATTTATGTTAAACAATAAAGTCGTATCGATTCACCTGTTCCATCTATTTTTAATTGCCTCGCCTCTCCATGCTGAACTTTCTTTTCCTTTTTTTTTTTTTTTTTTTTTTTTT